>NC_092087.1:17622005-17879505 GCF_045679555.1 Salvelinus alpinus | reverse complement strand
CACTGCACTGCATAAAATGGGGTGAGTAGTTGACTCAAAGAGAGAGAAAGACAGTAGTTGACCAGTTTTTAACAACTTAATTTATTCCAAAATGAAGGAGAAGCAAGAGAGAAATAGAGAGAGAGAGATTTAGTCTTTTTTTTCACTTTCAGTTTCACTTAATTAGCTAGCAAATGCAGCTAGCTAGTTTAGCCTACTGAAACACCCTGCTCAAACAGAGGGATGCTAATTTAGCTAGCTGGCTATGACTTTCCAACACAACACAAGTCAAGGTAAGCTTTTGGTTTTACCAATTTATTGCCACCGGTCCCGCCGGTGTAACTGCTTACTGACTGTACACTGTAACATTACTGCATGATTGTAACGGGTTTACTAACGCATTAGTTCTATTAGCTATGCTGACTATGAAGTTACTTTAGCTAATATGGTGACAACGATGTAGGCTGTGTGTAGCAGTTTGGCTTGGAAAGGTTTTTTCACCTGGTCACATACAGCTGATGTGTTGTTCATTGAAGTCCACAATTGAAGGGACAAGGTGAGAGGAAGAGAGCGCATAGATGTGAGAAGGAATACCACGTGGCTGCTATGAAAGTGAACTGTGTTTACGTGTGATCAGGGGTGTACTCATTCCGTCGATTCTGTTGAAAAACGTTTCTTAAACTGAAGCAAACAGAACAAAACTGAGATAAACATACCTGAATTTGTCCAATAGAAACTCTCATTTGCAAATGTTGGACTAATGATAGGGGAAATTATCATGTAGTAGCCTAAACCTATCGCTGTTAAATTGACCTGGGTAAATGAAATATGAATGAAAGTCATCCAATATGTTGTAATAGAAATAAGGCCATGCTCATGAAAAATTAATTAAACGTCACCGACCGCCAGTGACTGTATGTCATATACTGTATGTCAGGGCATGACAAAAATCAACTAATGTGCTAGTGACGGAACTATAGCGAAAACCTTTCCTAAATGTTCGTGGCAATGTCCTGCTGGTGGTTTGGAGACGTCCATCATTCTGCAGTCTACCTTAGTTAGCCTGTGGTAATAGACTACACTGGTCCTCTCTGACTTTCTGCCACCATCTTTTATACTCACCTCTCAACCTCTGTCTCTCTCGTCTGTCCTTTAAAAAATATCCCCCCCAGAAAAATCACAGACCTGCTGCAGTACCTCCGCGGACCCGTAGGGGGCGCAGACCCCAGTTTGAAAAACCCTGAACATAGAATGCAGTAATTAATTAGAATGCACTGCCCCAAACCGCATCAGGGCTGCTCTGTCATTGAACAGTTCATTACCCACACACATCATAATTTTTTTATCCATTGCTTCTCCCTCTCTCTCTCTCTCTCTCTCTCTCTCTCTCTCTCTCTCTCTCTCTCTCTCTCTCTCTCACTGTGTGGAGGGTTTAGGGTAGACTACCACAGCACAGTGATTTCATATAGTACTTGTCTCCCGCCCTGAGGCCAGACTAACTGGTATGCTACTACAGTACCTGAGGCACAGAGTAATGATGTATAGAAGCACCAGCAGCTGCACCACATTCATTTACAAGCTTCATTTCAAACTAGGATGTGCTGGAACTGCAGTAGATCCCAGTGAAACTGGGATCTTATTTGGCATTTCAGTACTAGTCGGAACTAGGAAACTCGTTGTAGAAACATGAGCTCAGAGTTTCCCACTTGAAAGTACCAGAATCAGCAAATAAGAAGCTCTACGCAAATAACGTACAGTACATTTGAACTCAGATGTTATCATTATACCAATCAGAGCTGTCTGTGATACAGACTCCCTGGTCTCGCCCTGGCCATGCCTTTGTCTGCCTCTGCATTGTGTGAATACCAATGAGCACACTGACTGTTATCACCGAACCAAACAGTGGCAGAGTGACATGCTGTTCCGTTTATCTCCCTGACTTTGTTCACAGACAGAGAATGTGTTTTGCCACTGGGAAAAAGACCTGTTTAACACTGCTAATAGATTCAATCCAGATGTATGATTTGATCAAGGTGTTAGAGGTGTGCTGAACTGTAGCTATATTGAGAAGTGTTAACGATTTATCTCGCTACCTAAAGGCATACACATCCAAATCTCTGTGTTTCATAAAACTGCCTATCAATCCAAATAGGAATTGATCTGGTAGTGTTTGTTTGTTGGGCTTAGAGATAAATCTCAAACTTGTAATCCTTTGGAGCAGTTTTTGATCATAGACATAAGCCCACAATGTTCTCTTACTGAGGCTCAATTGTAATTCTCCCAACCTCTCCTTATTTATGGGCTGTGCCTCTCACTGTCTGTTAGTCCTATGCTAAGTTTGTTTTCGGGGTTGACATGTTTTCCTCTTGGCCAGGCTTGAGCCAGCCCCCTTTCATTTCTTCCGATGTGGGGGTGAGCTTTCCAGGGACAAAGGATGAATATATAATGAATAGAAAGAGAGGGGGTGGGATTGATAGAAAGACTGTGTGTGTGTGTGTGTGTGTGTGTGTGTGTGTGTGTGTGTGTGTGTGTGTGTGTGTGTGTGTGTGTGTGTGTGTGTGTGTGTGTGTGTGTGTGTGTGTGTGTGTGTGTGTGTGTGTGTGTGTGTGTGTGTGTGTGTGTGTGTGTGTGTGTGTGTGTGTGTGTGTGTGTGTGTGTGTGTGTGTGTGTGTGTCTGAGAGAGAGAGAAAGCAAATGTATGACCATATTAGAGACACATATTTCCCTCAGATTACACAAACAAATCCAATTCTGATAAACTTCCATATCTATTAGGTGAAATACCGCAGTGTGCCGTCACTGCAGCAACATTTGTTTTGTGACCTGTTGCCACAAGAAGAGGGCAACCAGTGAAGCACAAACACCATTGCAAATAAACTATATTTATCTATCTATTTATTTTCCCTTTCATACTTTAACTATTTGCACATCATTACAACACTGTACGTAGCCATAATATGACATTTGAAATGTCCTTATAATTTTGCTACTTTGTGAGTGTAATGTTTACTGTTAATTTCTGATTATTTATTTCACCTTTGTTTATTATCTATTCCCCTTGCTTTGGCAATGTAGACATGGTTCCTATGCCAATATAACCCTTTGAATTTAATTGAGAGAGAGAGAGAGAGTGAGAGAAATGTTTGTTACAGAGACCAACACTACATCCAAGCCAAGACAAATGGGAAAACAAGCTTCACATAGGAGAGTGGATTACTAAGTCAGTCTGTCTGTAGGATGTGGGATACATGATGATCTATTCTGTTGTTAAAGAGTTTGAGAAGTGGAGCTTGGCTCAGTCTAACTACCTCTATCACCCCCCCCCCCCCCCCCCCCCAACCCCCCTCTCCCCTGGTGCTGCAGCACATGGTACGTTCCATTTAAAAGGGTGCATGTCTCCTCTGTATGCGCTGGGTCCTCTCATAGAGCAGCTGCTCACAGCACATTCTCCTCGGCGGGAACACTCACTTTCCTTCTCCGTCTGCTGTGTTTCATCTCTTTCTCTCACTCACTTTCTGTATTTGGCAAAACACACAAATCAGGGACAGGAGGATACTGACTGTATGCAGTAACAAGTAGACACACCATCTCTGTTCTGGCTGAACGGAGGGGAGATAAGAGGAACTGGCTGCTGGCATTTTTATGTGTGAAGTAAACTGTGAGAGAAGAAGAGGCGGAGGAGGAGAAGAAGAAGAGTAAGGGAGAGAGAGCGAGAGGGAGAGGGTATCAGTCTCTTCATCCCCTAATGCTCCACTTGACACCATGCTGCTCTGTGTGGGTTTGGTCCTCAGGGGAAAATCCTTAAAATGATGGAAGACAACAAGCAGCTGGCTCAGAGGATCGATGGGGCCATCCAGTCTGCCAGTCAGGAGGTAACCAACCTGCGCTCAGAGCTGTCTGCCACCAGCCGTAGACTGGCAGAGCTGGGGGCCAGCAGCCCCCCCTCGCCCCTGGAGAACAACCATCAGCACCATCAGCACAACCACCACGACCATGACAGCCTCCGCTACCGGGGTGAGTTACACACTGTGTGTGTGTGTGTGTGTGTGTGTGTGTGTGTGTGTGTGTGTGTGTGTGTGTGTGTGTGTGTGTGTGTGTGTGTGTGTGTGTGTGTGTGTGTGTGTGTGTGTGTGTGTGTGTGTGTGTGTGTGTGTGTGTGTGTGTGTGTGTGTAGGGGAAGTATTTGCGGAATGCATAACTGGACAATTGGATGATAATCTCATTTCACCGTTCTTTTGCTAACTTATTCCTCCGTTGGATAACTCACAGCACCCTGATAGGGATAGTAGGAGAATGGAACTAGGACAAGGAGTGGCTGGTCCTGGTCTGCTTTCCTAGGCAGCGGTGGAGACTGTGTTTCTCTGCTCCCCCTGGCTCTGGCTCCGTCCTGGCTCTCTCTCTGTTTGTGTTAGCCCGGAGAGAGGAGAGTTGCTGCCAGCTGCTCCAGCATGAGTTTGTCGTCACATCACATTGTCTTAAAGGGTGGAAATGTGGAAGCACGTGGTTGATCAGGATGATATGGTCATTGTCATGTTGCTTCATTCACATCATGGCAGGCAGTAGGCATTAGGCACTAGGCTGTAGGCAGTAGGCTGTAGGCAGTAGGCTGTAGGCAGTAGGCTGTAGGCAGCAGGTACTAGGCACAAGGCAGTAGACACTAGGCAGTAGGCACTAGGCACTAGGCAGTGGGCACTAGGCACTAAGCACTAAGCTGTAGGCACGCATGTAGCAGGCAGTAGGCAGTGTCTCTTTGATCATATATGTCTACAGAATAAGTGGGGTAGAGTTTCAGAGATTGTGTGTTTGCGGAGATGGGTGTGATGGGATTTATGAGAGTAAGTCTGATATTAAAGCTGCAATATGGCACTTTTTGGGCGACCCGACCAAATTCACATAGAAATGTTAGTTATAGATCTGTCATTCTCCTTTCAAGCAAGTTTTCAAAGGAGCTCCTGAGTGGCGCAGCGGTCTAAGGCACTGCATCTCAGTGCTCTTATATGTGCGCTATTTCTATGCTCTATACCCATTCTTATGTTTAGTTTATGCGTATTTTACTTTCGGTTTTGTACACCAACTTGAAAAAGTTGAAAATACAATATTTTTGTTTAATGAAAAGATATTTCACAGCACTTTAGATGCTACAATGATTCCACACTATACATTGCTTGTTTTGTCAAATTAACTGAAATTAGAATTTTGTCAAATTAACCATTCAAATTTTTGCAAGTTGGAAACGGTGGAGCGATCTCTGCATACTGCACCTTCAGCTTAACATATTTATAGTGTCACTGAGAGATGGCGATTGTGAATTTCAGCTATGTCAATGTCAGTTTGTAAGTAGTGGTGTCAGTTGGTGTTGGCTGTGTGTCTGTGAGGTGAGATCAGAGAGGAAGGCCTCGTAGCCTCTGGCTGTTTGTGTTCTGTATCTTCCCACATTAAAAAAATACAAAAGTTTAATACAGAATACTACAGTACTTACTACAGAATTCTGTAGTAAACTTTAGTATACTGTAGAATTCAATACTACACACTGTAGTATCGCTCAATCATGTGTAGTACTTAGTATAGCATTTTGTAGAATACTTTAAGAAATACTACAGTATATCTACACTTAAAACACTGTAGTAAATATTACAGTATTTAATTTGCATATACCCTACTCAGTCCCCACACCCATATCCCAATTTGTGCCACCCGTAAGTGAAAAACCTACATGCCAAGTATAGACCATATATTGTGCTCCTTGCAGGTAATAGAACAGAGCAGAAGCTCTGAACTCCACGTTCAGAACGCAGTCTTACCTACTGTATTGGTCATGTAACATTTGTTCCTTTACTATTTCTCCAGTAGGTTTCCTTTAAAAGCCTCCCGCTTCTATATCAAATATAATAAAACAATAGTAATGTCCACAAAAACACTACAGAGAATACTACAGTAAAGTCAGCAAGAACACTACAGAGAATACTACAGTAAAGTCAGCAAAAACACTACAGAGAATACTACAGTAAAGTCAACAAAAACACTACAGAGAATACTACAGTAAAGTCAGCAAAAACACTACAGAGAATACTACAGTAAAGTCAGCAAAAACACTACAGAGAATACTACAGTAAAGTCAGCAAAAACACTACAGAGAATACTACAGTAAAGTCAGTAAGAACACTACAGAAAATACTACAGTAAAGTCAGCAAAACACGACAGAGAATACTACAGTAAAGTTAGCAAAAACACTACAGAGAATACTACAGTAAAGTCAGCAAAAACACTACAGAGAATACTACAGTAAAGTCAGCAAAAACACTACAGAGAATACTACAGTAAAGTCAGCAAAAACACTACAGAGAATACTACAGTAAAGTCAGCAAAACACGACAGAGAATACTACAGTAAAGTCAGCAAGAACACTACAGTAAACACTAGTATTTTTTCGTTTGTGTTACTGAGTATAGGTGCCATGGAGGAGGGGAACAGGGGGTATTGAGCTGACGGGTCTGTGATACCCCGTAGGTGGGTCTGTCTAATGGTTCTCTCTGTGTGTTGAGCAGATGGTGTTGAGCAGAGCAGCAAGGCATCTCAGCTGGAGATGGTTGGCCCTCAGGGTTTAAAGCACAGAGTCGACTGGTCAGTGTGAAATGTTTACCCAGCTCACCCTTGCTTCCTCTGCTCGACTCTGCTTGCCTAGTGGGTGGACACTGGATAGACTCTCTGTTTGAACAGGTGTCATTAGCATGTTCTCACACTGAGTGGATGAGATGGTGGGCTGCTATCTGGCTATCTGCTATCTGGCTATCTGCTATCTGGCTATCTGCTATCTGGCTATCTGCTATCTGGCGTGCTGCTATCTGGCTATCTGCTATCTGGCGTGCTGCTATCTGGCGTGCTGCTATCTGCTATCTGACTATCTGCTATCTGGCGTGCTGCTATCTGCTATCTGACTAGCTGCCATCTGGCGTGCTGCTATCTGGCGTGCTGCTATCTGCTATCTGACTATCTGCTATCTGGCGTGCTGCTATCTGGCGTGCTGCTATCTGCTATCTGACTATCTGCTATCTGGCGTGCTGCTATCTGCTATCTGGCGTGCTGCTATCTGGCGTGCTGCTATCTGCTATCTGGCGTGCTGCTATCTGGCTATCTGCTATCTGGCTATCTGCTATCTGGCGTGCTGCTATCTGCTGTCTGGGAGAGAGTCTGTGGTTGGGTTCAGAGCGTGATTCCCTGGCCTCCCTCCCTCTTCAGTCATGCAGTGTTAACAGGGAACCTCAATTCCACATTCACACATGCCTTTGCATCAGGGCAGTGATGTCATGCTTCCTGTTCCCCAGCCAGACAGTCGACAGGGCAGCCAGTCAGGTGGCTGGAGTTATGTGAGGCTGTTTAGTCAAAACAGAAACAGAGACACAAGTACAGGTAACTGCCAAAATAGAGTAAATGAGGCATACAAAGTATATTGAATGCAGATGCTTCTACACAAGTGTGGTTCCCGAGTTAATTAATCAGTTAACATCCCATCATGCTTAGGGTCATGTATAAAAATGCCCAGTTGACCATTATTTTGGCTACCATGGCTAGAAGAAGAGATCTCAGTGACTTTGAAAGCAAGGTTTCAAAGGAGCATAGGGGGTTTAAAAAGTGTGTGTGTGTGTGTGTGCGTGTACATGCATGTGTGTGCGTCAGTCACCAGATCTCAACCCAATTGAACACATATGGGAGATTCTGGAGAGGTGCCTGAGACAGCGTTTTCCACAACCATCAACAAAACACAAAATTATGGAATTTCTCGTGGACGAATTGTCACATCCCGCCAATAGAGTTCCAGACACTTACTTGTAGAATTTATGCCAAGGTGCATTGAAGCTGTTCTGGCAGCTCGTGGTGGCCCAACGCCAGACGCTTTATGTTGGCGTTACCTTTATTTTGGCCGTTACCTATAACTCTTCCCCCACTGCGTGCTAGGAAGGGAACTCAGTCACATAATCTCTCTCTGGAAGGAGAGGGGACCACAGAGCTGACCACTTATACTGTCTTTGTTAAAGGAAATCTTACAAGATGAGGTTTAAGATTGTTCATGTGTGAGACTTAGATTTCTCTGATTTCTCCTCTTAGTGAAATTTCCCCTCTTAGTCAGAGGAGTTATCTAATAAATCAGCTTCAGCACTCAGTGGATTAAGAGATGAAGACTTCTTGAAGTGTGTTTCCTTCTCTATGTCAGGGTGTTTGTAAGCCTTGCCCTGAGCCGGATCAAGGCTAGCGAACAGACAAGACGTGTTAGTATGCACAGGCTGACTCCTGTAAATATATTCTGCTGTGAAGAAATGCCAGGACTTTTTACTGTGTTTCACCTCTGTGGGACCTCAATAACATCACTGACAGATGTCCAATAAAGCTATAAAACTAGAGCTCAATCTGGTTCCTTGCCCTTGGAATCTGCCCTTCTAAAACAAACCACTGGCTGGCAGTGACACAAGATTAAACCACCACTCGCCGGCCATGATGGCCCACAACTCTCCCTAACTTTGGACCTCCTCAGAAGTAGCGTCAATGAAAGTGGCAGAAAAACCAGTGTGTGTGTGTGTGTACTGAATGGTAGTGAATCGGCACGCATGAACCAGCCTGTTTGGTGTTTGTGTTGACTGTGTTTCCTCCCCTGGTTCTACTCTACAGTACATATCTACAGTAGGAGGCTGGGTCCACTGTGCAGCTGAATGTAACAAATGACCTGCCTCCTCTTATTCCAGACGCTGACACTGAAGTATTCATAATGGGGTGATGACACCTCGGCATGATTGGATACTATATTAATCCATCACTTGGATGTCCGCAATCTGTTTAGCATTTCTAAATGATTCTGATGTTCCACCGCCAATCGACTACATTACTGTCGCCCCTAATACGTGTCTGATGGTGTGAAATATCCGCCTCACACCCAATACATCTGAGCCAGTGGAGCAGTACCAGAATGGACCAAAATCAATGCACTGTAAACCTGTTCCATTATTTATAGTTGGGGCTGATCAGTATCTTGCAGGCACCGGGTGAGCGTGCACTCATCACAGACTCATGGGAATCTGCCAATACAGTACTACTCCATAAAGCTCCGAAGACACCGCTGTAAAGAAGGCAGCCTTCAGTTACTCATACTGTACGTAAGAGAGACACATCTGGTACAACAAGGGGAGAATACATCTCACTTACAACAGGCTGGAGTGTGCTGAACACAAGAGGAAATAGTTGTAATATAAGCAGTATGTTTACTGGATGGTGTTGCACCTCTCACAGGGGGAGGTCAGGGTCAAGGTTTGAGGTGAGGGATTTAGCTTTGTGTGTTTGAAGGAGAGTTAGGTTTTGATCTGAGAGGGTTGTTGGTGGTCAGAGTTTTAGTGTTATGGTTCAATTGTAGGTGTCACGTTCTGACCTTAGTTCCTTTTTTATGTCTTTGTGTTAGGTTGGTCAGGGCGTGAGTTGGGGTGGGTAGTCTATGTTCTTTTTTCTATGTTGTTGTATTTCTGTGTTTGGCCTGGTATGGTTCTCAATCAGAGGCAGCTGTCGATCGTTGTCTTTGATAGACAAGCATACTTAGGTAGCCTGTTTCCCCACTTTGGTTGTGGGTGTTTATTTTCTGTTTTAGTGTCTGTTCACCTTGCAGAACTGTTTCGTTTTCTCCTCGTTGTTATTTTGTGTAGTGTTCAGTTTTCAATTAAATTATGACGAACACTTACCACGCTGCATTTTGGTCCTCTTCTCCTTCACCAGACGAGAATCGTTACAGTAGGATTAGTGATGTGGTTGGAATGAAGGACAATCTATACTCTCTTCACCCTACTGAAGCATGGTAAGGATAGGTTAGAGAGGATTGTGGACTTGCAGCGGCTGAAATACCTTTTTGGAAGTGCACATACTATAGTCAGTTGGAAAGGGAATAAACTCCAACACTTCTTAATACAAAATAATGGATACTCAACTTCTTTCTTCAGATGAGGGAAGTCAAACTGTTTAGGGGTCATGCTGGTTTCTAGTACCTGCAGAGCCCTGTGAGGAAGACTACTTCTCCCCATCTGGCCTGAGTTTAGGTCTCAGCTCTCTCATTACCTCATGGTGCTCTAGAGCAGTTCTGGGATAGAGTAAGTGGAATATATGTACACACTCGGAAACCATTTAACTCAGTGAGAGGCTGGGAACAGAAAGCCCCACCTCACCCCCTCTCTCCATCTCTCTCTACCTCTCTCCTGGGACCACCCACCTTCCTGTTCACTCTCCACATGCAGAGAAAGTACACCCTGTAGTGAGCCAGAACCTCCCCATCCACCCTCTCCTCCCCTTCTCCCAGCCCTCCCCAGCCACGCCCTGTCTGTGGCCAATGCAGCGGGAGAGGAACTGTGTCCGAATAATAGCCAGAGGCAGGTCACCCCCCCTCCTCTCTCTCTCTCTCTTCCGCTCTACCCCTCCTCTCTCTCTCAATTTTATTCAATTCAAGGGGCTTTATTGGCATGGGAAACATATGTTTACATTGCCAAAGCAAGTGAAATGGATAAACAAAAGTGAAATAAACAATACGAATTAAATGTAAACATTATACTCACAGAAGTTCCAAAAGAATAAAGACATTACAAATGTCATATTATGTCTACATACAGTGCTGTAGCGATGTGCAAATAGTTAAAGTACAAAAGAGAAAATAAATAATGATGGGTTGTATTTACAATGGTGTTTGTTCTTCACTGGTTGCCCATTTCTTGTGGCAACAGCTCACAAATCTTGCTGCTGTGATGGCACACTTTGGTATTTCACCCAATAGATATGGGAGTTTATCAAAATTTGAGTTTTTTTCAAATTCTTTGTGGGTTTGTATAATCTGAGGGAAATATATGTTCTTTTTCTATGTTGTTGTATTTCTGTGTTTGGCCTGGTATGGTTCTCAATCAGAGGTCATACATTTGTCAGGAGTTTAGGATGTCCACCTAATTTTGTGGGTGGTGTGCACATAGCCTGTCTTCTCTTGAGAGCCAGGTTTGCCTACGGCGACCTTTCTCAATAGCAAGGCTATGCTCACTGAATCTGAACAAAGCTTCCCTTCATTTCGGGTCAGTCACAGTAATCAAGTATTCTGCCACTGAGTAATCTCTGTTTTGGGCGAAATGGTATTCTAGTTTGCTCTGTTTTTTTGATAATTATTTCCAATGTGTCAAGTAATTATCTTTTTGTTTTCTCATGATTTGGTTGGGTCTAATTGTGTTGCTGTCCTGGAGCTCTTTGTGGTCTGTTTGTGTTTGTGAACAGAGCCCAAGGACCAGCTTGCTTAGGGAACTCTTCACCAGGTTCATCTCTCTGTAGGTGATGGCTATGTTATGGAAGGTTTGGCAATCGCTTCCTTTTAGGTGGTTGTGGAATTGAACGTCTCTTTTTGGGATTTTGATCATTAGCGTGTATCGGCCTAATTCTGCTCTGCATGCATTATTTGGTGTTTTACGTTGTACATGGAGGATATTTTTGCAGAATTCTGCATGCAGAGTCTCAATTTGTTTTTTTGTCCCATTTTGTGAATTCTTGGTTGGTGAGCGGACCCCAGACCTCACAACCATAAAGGGAAATGGGTTCTATAACAGATTCACATACTTTTAGCCAGATCCTAATTGATATGTCAAATTTTATGTTCCTTTTGATGGCATAGAAGGCCCTTCTTACTTTGCTCTCAGATCATTCACAGCTTTGTGGAAGTTATCTGTGGCGCTGATGTTTTTGTGTGCTCTAGGGCAACGGCGTCTAGACGGTATTTGTATTTGTGGTCCAGGCAACTGGACCTTTTTTGGAAGAGCATTATTTTTGTCTTACTGAGATTTACTGTCAGGGCCCAGGTCTGACATAATCTGTGCAGAAGATCTAGCTGCTGCTGTAGGCCCTCCTTGGTTGGGGACAGAAGCACTACATCATCAGTAGACATTTGACTTCAGTTTCTAGTAGGGTGAGGCCGGGTGCTGCAGACTGTTCTAGTGCCCTCACCAATTCATTGATATATATGTTGAAAAGGGTGGGGCTTAAGCTGCAAATGTGTGTGTTTTTTGCCAATTTTAATCGCACAATTGTTGTTTGTGTACATGGATTTTATAATGTCGTATGTTTTTCCCCCAACACCACTTATTTAGCGATTTGTTTAGCAGACCCTCATGCCAAATTGAGTCAAAAGCTTTTTTGAAGTCAACAAAGCATGAGAAGACTTTGCCTTTGTTTTGGTTTGTTTGTCAATTAGGGTATGCAGGATGAATACGTGGTCTGCCATACGATAATTTGCTCAGTACATTGTTTTCACTGAGGAAATGTACAAGTCTGCTGTTAATGATAATGCAGAAGATTTTCCCAAGGTTACGGTTGATGCGTATCCCACGGTAGTTATTGCGGTCAAATTTGTCTCCACTTTTGTGGATTGGGGCTATCAGTCATTGGTTCCAAATATTGGGGAAGATGCCAGAGCTGAGGATGATGTTAAAAAGTTTAAGTATAGCCAATTGGAATTTGTGGTCTGTATATTTTATCATTTCATGTAGGATAGCGTCAACACCACTGTCACGATAGTCTTGAGGATAATGAGTGGACCAAGGCGCAGCGTGTGAAAAATACATCTCTTTTATTTGAGACGAGTGAAACACGAAACGAACACTTATAACAAAACGAAACAACAAACGACCGTGAAGCTACAAACGTAAGTGCAATACAAAAGCTACAAACGTTCTACATAGACAATTACCCACAAAACCCAATGCCTATGGCTGCCTTAAATATGGCTCTCAATCAGAGACAATGAACCACAGCTGCCTCTAATTGAGAACCAATCTAGGCAGCCATAGACATACAAAACCCCTAGACAAGACACTGATCCATTTAACCTACAAACCCCTAGACAATCCAAAAACACATACATTCCCCATGTCACACCCTGACCTAACTAAAATAATAAAGAAAACAAAGAATACTAAGGCCAGGGCGTGACAACCACAAGCCTTTTTGGGTTGGAAGGTTTGTATTTTGTCCTGTAATTCATTCAATGTAATTGGAGAATCCAGTGGGTTCTGGCAGTGTTTAATAGCTGATTCTAAGATTTGTAATTGATCATTTATAGTGCATTTGGAAAGTATTCAGACCCCTTGACTTTTTCCACATTTTGTTACGTTACAGCTTTATTCTAAAATGGATTAAATAACATAAATCCTTATCAATCTACATACAATACCCCATAATGACAAAGCGAAAACAGGTTTTTAGAAATGTTGTAAAGTGTATAAAAAAAGTATCTTATATACATAACTATTCAGACCCTTTGTTATGAGACTCAAAATTGAGCTCAGGAGCATCCTGTTTACATTGGTGGCAGGTAGCCTAGTGGTTAGAGCGTTGGACTAGTAACACGAAAGGTTACAAGATCGAATCACTGAGCTGACAAGGTAAAAATCTGTCGTTCTGCCCCTGAACAAGGCAGTTAACCCACTGTTCCTAGGCTGTCAATGAAAATGAGAATATGTTCTTAACTGACTTGCCTAGTTAAATAAAGGTAAAAAATGTAATTAAAAATAAATTGATCATCCTTGAGATGTTTCTCCAACTTGATTGGAGTCCACCTGTGGTAAATTCAATTGATTGGACATGATTAATAAAGGCACACACCTGTCTATATAAAGTCCCACAGTTGACAGTGCATGTCAGAGCAAAAACCAAGCCATGAGGTTGAAGGAGTTGTCCGAGACAGGATTGTGTCGAGGCACAGATCTGGGGAAGGGTACAAAAATATTTCTGCAGCATTGAAGGTCCCCAAGAACACAGTGGCTTCCATCATTCTTAAACGAAAGAAGTTTGGAAAATCCAAGAATCTTAAAGTAATGATGTACTGCACTTGAAGAAACTTTAAAAGTTCTTGAAATGTTCCGGATTGACTGTTGTTTCTCGATCCTTATTTGAGCTGTTCTTGTCATAATATGAACTTGTTATTTTACCAAATAGGGCAATCTTCTGTATACCACCCCTACCTTGTCACAACACAACTGATTGGCTCAAACACATTAAGAAGGAAATAAAGTCAACAAGGCACACATGTTAATTGAAATGCATTCCAGGTGACTACCTCATGAAGCTGGTTGAGAGAATGCCAAAAGTGCGCAAAGCTGTCATCAAGGCTACTTTGAAGAATCTAAAATACAAAATATATTTTGAATTGGTTTAACACTATTTTGGTTACTAAACTCAGCAAAAAAGAAACGTCCTCTAACTGTCAACTGAGTTTATTTTCAGAAAACTTAACATGTGTAAATATTTGTATGAACATAACAAGATTCAACAACTGAGACATAAACTGAACAAGTTCCACAGACATGTGACTAACAGAAATGTAATAATGTGTCCCTGAACAAAGGGGGGGGGGGTTCAAAATCAAAAGTAACAGTCAGTATCTGGTGTGGCCACCAGCTGCATTAACTATTGCAGTGCATATCCTCCTCATGGACTGCGCCAGATGTGCCAGTTCTTGCTGTGAGATGTTACCCCACTCTTCCACCAAGGCACCTCCAAGTTCCCAGATATTTCTGAGGGGAATGGCCCTAGCCCTCACCCTCCGATTCAACAGGCCCCAGATGTGCTCATTGGGATTGAGATCTGGGCTCTTCGGTGGCCATGGCAGAACACTGACATTCCTGTCTTGCAGGAAATCTCGCACAGAACGAGCAGTATGGCTGGTGGCATTGTCATGCTGGAGGGTCATGTCAGGATGAGCCTGCAGGAAGGGTACCACATGAGGGAGGAGGATGTCTTCCCTGTAACGCACAGTGTTGACATTGCCTGCAATGACAGCAAGCTCAGTCCGATGATGCTGTGACACACCGCCCCAGACCATGACGAACCCTCCACCTCCAAATCGATCCTGCTCCAGAGTACAGGCCTCGGTGTAATGCTCATTCCTTCGACGATAAACCCGAATTCGACCATCACCCCGATGAGACAAAACCGCGACTCGTCAGTGAAGAGTACTTTTTGCCAGTCCTGTCTGGTCCAGCAATGGTGGGTTTGTGCCCATAGGCAATGTTGTTGCCAGTGATGTCTGGTGAGGACCTGCCTTACAACAGGCCTACAAGCCCTCAGTCCAGCCTCTCTCAGCCTATTGCGGACAGTCTGAGCACTGATGGAGCGATTGTGCGTTCCTGGTGTAACTCGGGCAGTTGTTGTTGCCATCCTGTACCTGTCCCGCAGGTATGATGTTCGGATGTACCAATTCTGTGCAGGTGTTGTTGCATGTGGTCTGCCACTGCGAGGATGATCAGCTGTCCGTCCTGTCTCCCTGTAGCACTGTCTTAGGCATCTCACAGTACGGACATTGCAATTTTTTGCCCTGGCCACATCTGCCCTGGCCACGTTCACATAGATTTTTATTTTTTATTTCACCTTTATTTAACCAGGTAGGCCAGTTGAGAACATGTTCTCATTTACAACTGCGACCTGGCCAAGATAAAGCAAAGCTGTGCGACACAAGCAACTACACAGAGTTACACATGGAATAAACAAACATACAGTCAATAACACAATAGAAAAAGTCTATATACAGTGTATGCAAATGGAATAAGGAGGTTAGGCAATAAATAGGCCATGGTAGCGAAGTAATTACAGTTTAGCAAATTAACACTGGAGTGATAGATGTGCAGATGATGATGTGCAAGTAGAAATACTGGTGTGCAAAAGAGAAAAAAAGTCAATTAAAACAATATGGGGATGAGGTAGGTAGTAGGATGGGCTATTTACAGATGGGCTGTGTACAGCTGCAGCGATCGGTAAGCTGCTCAGATAGCTGATGCTTGAAGTTAGTGAGGGAGATATAAGTCTCCAACTTCAGTGATTTTCCAATTGGTTCCAGTCATTGGCAGCAGAGAACTGGAAGGAAAGGCGGCCAAAGGAGGTGTTGGCTTTGGGGATGACCAGTGAGATATACCTGCTGGAGCGCGTGCTACAGGTGGGTGTTGTTATGGTGACCAGTGAGCTGAGATAAGGCAGAGATTTACCTAGCAAAGACTTGTAGATGACCTGGAGCCAGTGGGTCTGGCGACGAATATGTAGCGAGGGCCAACCGACGAGAGCATACCGGTCGCAGTGGTGGGTAGTATATGGGGCTTTGGTAACAAAACGCATGGCACTGTGATAGACTGCATCCAGTATGCTGAGTAGAGTGTTGGAAGCTGTTTTGTAAATGACATTGCCGAAGTCGAGGATCGGTAGGATAATCAGTTTTACGAGGGTATGTTTGACATCGTGAGTGAAGGAGGCTTTGTTGCGAAATAGGAAGCCGATTCTAGATTTAATTTAGGATTGGAGATGTTTAATATGAGTCTCGAAGGAGAGTTTACAGTCTAACCGGACACCTAGGTTTTTGTAGTTGTCCACATATTCTAAGTCAGAACCGTCCAGAGTAGTGATGCTAGTCGGGCAGGCGGGTACGGGCAGCAATTGGTTGAAAAGCATGCATTTAGTTTTACTAGTATTTAAGAGCAGTTGGAGGCCACGGAAGGAGTGTTGTATGGCACTGAAGCTTGTTTGGAGGTTAGTTACCTCTTTGGGATCGGTGTCCCGCTAGCGCGCCACTACGACAACATCCGGTGAAATTGCTGAGCGCGAAATTCAAAATACAAAAATCAAATATTAAACATTCATGAAAATACAAGTGTCTTACATCGTTTAAAAGCATATCTTGTTGTTAATTAAGGCTAGGGGCAGTGTTCGGAAGTTAGGATAAATGACGTGCCCAAGGTAAACTACCCTCAAATGACTAGGTGTGTCCAAACTTCTGACTGGTACTGTATGTTTAATTAGCATAAAATTCTAAAAACCTGTTTTTGCTTTGTCATTATGGGGTATTGTGTGTAGATTGATGAGGGAAAAAAACAATTGAATCAATTTTAGAATAAGGCTGTAACGTAACAAAATGTGGAAAAAGTCAAGGGGTCTGAATACTTTCCGAATCCACTGTATATGGTTTTTGCTGTTTGTTTATTCTTGTAGTACAAAAAAGACTGGAGAAGTGGTTTATCCACATATCTCTGTTTGGATAGATAACTCTTCGTGTGGTTGTTTGTTTAGTGTGTTCCAATTTTCCCAGAAGTGGTTCGATTCTATGGATTCTTTCTCTCTCTATCTATCTATCCCCTCCTCTCACTCTCTCTAGAGGGAAGGCTATTCATTCCTTCAGCAGAGAGCTTCAGAGGCTCCAGGGGCTCCAGCTCCACTACTAGTCGAGCCCGAGGCAGTGGGGCAGTGAGGCACCACTCCACTAGGGAGGAATGGGAGCTGGACCCCTATGATGTTGGCCATGGCCTTGTACAAAGAGAGCGAGAGATGAAGATTGAAGAGCTAGCATCTCAGTGCACTTTCTTTTTGAGAAATACAGGAACACCTTACTCAGAGTTTAATGAATTGGAAATAGAAGATATTGGATTTTGCTGCAATAATTCAATTGAACTTCAGATTTCATGTGTTGAATATAGGTCTGACAAAACCAATTGCACACATGCAGTTTAGTGTGTCCCTTGACTAGACTAGTATGATTTGTGTTTACATTGTCAGCCATTGTTCTACAGTGCCTGGCAGTGGTTTGTAATGCACAAGGACGTCATTGTCGTCTGTCTGTCTCCTCTGTGCTCTGTTAATAAGGCTAGGCCTGGTAATGAGTCCATTGAGACAGAGCCAGGCACATTGCAGACAGACAGGCCTGTATCAGTGTGAACAGTAGGACCATGCAGACTGATGGAGTAACTACAAGATGTTTTCGGGATTTTTGGTGCAAGTTTCTGTTTATTTTCATGTAGGGAAAGTCAAGAAATGAGAAATGGTGATTATGTTCACAATTTGTCTTAGTCACCATCATTCAGTTGAAGGTCGGGTTGACAAGGCATAGGGTTTAGTGAAAGGGTTAGTGAAGGGGATAGTGAAGTGGTGTAATGTTTGGGATTAAGTTGTGGATTTCATTGGGGTCAAAAGATCCTAATGAAAAGGGACCTAAGCTTGTTTTGGGATTAATGGATTCGGAAAACTAGGACGGTCAGAAAGGTGCCCCTCTTTCTACCTGGTGAGGAGCCACACCTCTCCCTCTGGGGCCCTGCCTGCCCTGCCTGGTGAGGGGCAACACCTTTCCCTCTGGGGCCCTGTCTGCCCTGCCTGGTGAGTGGCCACACCTCTCCCTATGGGGCACTACCTGCCCAGCCTGGTGGTGCAGCTGGTGATGGTGGCTCTTCTCTGCAGCTGGGCAGCAGATGGCCTTGGTGGCGACGGTAGGCAGACGATGACATGAACTGTCCTTTTAATGGGACCGGCTGAGGCTAAGGCAGGCAGTGGAGCAGAACCAGGAAGGGAGCGAGAGAGGCGCAGGCAGGGAGAGAGATGCCAGCTTTATGACAGGGTACAACTGAGGAGACACACTAAGCCCATCTGATACTTTCACATATTGGACTTGGAAGTCAGAGAAAGTCAGTTCAAGGAAAAACCAACAGTGTTTTTAACCATTAAATTAACTATTTAATGGACTCCTTCTGTCAGGTTTTGGCCAGGACTGTTCTGTTTTTTTGTCACTAGATGTCCCTATTGCACCTTTTTTGTACCTTTTGTTTTTCCCTTGCTCTAATTATTGTTTGCACCTGTATGTCGTTCCCTTGTTAGTATTTAATCCCTGTGTGTTCCTCAGTTCCTTGCTCAGTGTTTGTATGTTAGCACCCAGCCCCAGCCCAAGCCTTGTTGTGAACATATATTTTTCTCTTGTTGGATTTTCCAGAGGTTCTCTGGTTTTGTTCTTTTGTATTTTGGATTAGTCTTTTGAGGTTTGTTTTTCCCTTGCTGTTTTTACCACTTTGTGGATTTTCTTTGTATTTTGGGAAGATATCTATTTTTTATTAAACCACCATCTCTAGTACTGCTGTGTCTGCCTCATCTTCTGGGTTCTGCCGATTTAGTGACTGTTTCTCGCACCGGGTCCTGACAGAAACACTGAGCCATTAAAATGAACCCAGAGGCAGCCAGTACCCAGGACTTTTTTCCCATGCTGTCCCACCACGAGGGGACTGTCCAACGTCACGAAGCTGCTCTGGTTCAGCAAGAGGCCTTAATGGCTGGACATTCTCAACTTCTGTCGGAGATGATGACTTCCATAAAGCAGATTTCTGATCAACTTTCTCCTGCAACCGCTTCTGCTCCAGTTCATCAGATTCAAGTGCCCGTGGCAGTTAACCCCCTGGCTGAACCTCGTCTGCCGCCTCCCCAACGGTTCTCAGGTGATCCGAGTGGTTGTAAGGGGTTTTTCACCCAATGTTCTCTCTCCTTCGAGCTGCAACCCTCGTCATTTCCCACCGACCGGTCCAAGATAGCATATATCATCACCCTGCTGTCGGAAAAAGCCCTAGCCTGGGCTACTGCTGTGTGGGATGCCCAAAGTCCCTGCTGTGCCAGCTACTCTACCTTTGCTGAAGAATTCAAGCGAGTGTTTCAAGGTCCTACCAGCGGTCCTGACTCAGCCAAACAGCTCCTGACTCTCCGCCAAGGTCGGCGCAGCGTGACGGACTATGCCATCCAGTTCCGCACGGTGGCAGCAGCGAGTGGCTGGAATGACGAGGCGCTCACAGTGTGCTTTTTGAAGGGTCTTTCCGACACCATCCAAGATGAACTGGTCACTCGGGAACCACCGGACAACCTCGAGTCCCTGATCAAGTTGGCTTCACGCATAGACCAGCGTCTGAGAGAGAGAGAGCTCAACCGTAGATCTCTCACCCTAGCTCCTATCGGTCCCAGCTCCGAGTCTCCACCTTTATCCCCGCTGACTCCACCGGAACCCATGCAGGTTGGACGCATCTCCCAGGCTGAGAGAGACCGCCGGATGAGGGAGCGATGCTGTCTATATTGCGGCAAACCGGGCCATTTCCTCTCCACGTGTCCCGGGCTCCAGGGAAAACGCACTCTCCCGTGCAGGCCTGGGAGGACGGTAATGGGAAACATAACCTCCTCTCATCCATCCAACTCCCGCCTGCTCATTCCAGTTACCCTTTCCTGGGACAACCACGAGCTTCCCCTTCAAGCCTTGGTAGACTCTGGAGCCGCAGGTAACTTCATGGATGGTGTCTGGGCGAAGGAGAATGGCGTTCCCTCTGAACCTCTAAGTGACCCCATAAGGGTTACTACGTTGGATGGAAGCCCTTTGGGATCTGGACTTGTCACTCGTGTCACTACCCCCTTGCGTCTTTCAGTTTCACAACACCAGGAAGTGATGAACTTTCATCTGACCTCGTGTTCCGAGTTCCCTCTCGTCCTTGGATACCCCTGGCTTCACAGCCATAACCCTCACATCGACTGGTCTGTGGGCACTATCAAGCAGTGGGGTCCTACGTGCCAAGCCACTTGTATCTTCCCAAGTTCCCCGAGTTCCCCTCCCGAGTCTCTAGAATCCATCGACCTGTCCCGAGTTCCCGAGTGTTACCATGACCTCAAACCGGTATTTAGCAAACAGAGGGCCACCAAACTACCACCCCATAGACCTTACGATTGCCCCATCGACCTGTTTCCGGGCACCTGCCCCCCCAGGGGTCGGATCTTTTCCCTATCTCCTCCCGAACGAGCTGCTATGGATACCTACATCAAGGACGCTCTGGCAGCAGGCCTCATGCGTCCATCCACCTCGCCGGCGGGAGCAGGGTTTTTCTTTGTGGCCAAAAAAGACGGGGGATTACGTCCTTGCATCGACTACCGGGGACTTAATGCCATAACCGTCCGTAACCGCTACCCGCTACCCCTTATGGCCACAGCCTTTGAGCTGCTCCAGGAAGCAGTGGTCTTCACTAAGCTTGACCTGCGGAACGCATACCATCTTGTGCGGATCAAACCCGGTGACGAGTGGAAGACCGCTTTCAACACGCCTACTGGTCACTACGAATACTTGGTGATGCCCTTCGGCCTGACCAACGCCCCGGCTGTGTTCCAAGCGCTCATAAACGATGTGCTTAGGGATATGCTTAACATTTTCGTGTTTGTTTACTTGGATGACATCCTCATCTTTTCGAGCTCCCTTCAAGAACACACTAAGCATGTCAGACAAGTGCTCAAACGCCTCCTAGACAGCCATTTGTACGTTAAGCCGGAAAAGTGTGAATTCCATTCCTCTCGAGTACAGTTCCTGGGATTTGTAGTGGAACCCGGTCGAGTCCAGATGGACCCCAAGAAGGTAGGGGCGGTAGCAGATTGGCCCACCCCCAAGTCCGTTAAGGAAGTTCAGCGTTTCCTGGGCTTCACTAACTTCTACCGCAAGTTCATCAAGAACTTCAGCTCGGTGGCAGCCCCTCTCTCAGCTTTAACCAAGGGTGGCAACACAAGGTTTCTGTGGGGAAGAGAAGCTGAGACGGCCTTCCAAGGACTCAAGCAGCGCATCCTCTCTGCTCCCATCCTGACACTACCGACGGCGGATGAACCTTTTGTGGTGGAGGTAGACGCATCAGAGGTTGGTGTTGGAGCTGTCCTCTCTCAGAGGGGTGAAGACAAGAGGCTTCATCCTTGCGCCTTCTTCTCTTACCGGCTTACCCCGGCCGAGAGGAATTACGATGTGGGGGATCGTGAACTCCTAGCGGTTAAGATGGCATTGAAGGAATGGAGACATTGGCTCGAGGGGGCTTCTCAACCGTTTCAAGTGCTTACGGACCACAAAAATCTGGAGTATATCCAGCAGGCGAAGCGGTTGAACTCCAGACAAGCTCGATGGTCTCTTTTCTTCAGCCGATTCCAGTTTATTCTCACCTATAGACCCGGGTCGAAGAATCTCAAACCGGATGCCTTGTCACGAGTCTACTCTCCTGCCATTCGAGAAGATACTGACATGACTGTTCTTCCTGCCGCTAAGATCGTGGCTCCGATCTCGTGGCAAGTGGAGGATACCGTGAAACAAGCTCAAGCCATCGAACCGGGCCCTGGAGGAGGTCCTGCTAATCGGTTGTTTGTTCCCAAGGCAGCAAGGTCCCAAGTCCTTCTGTGGGGGCACTCCTCTCGCCTCACCTGTCACCCGGGAGTAGGTCGCACCTTGGAGTTCATCCAGCGTAAGTTCTGGTGGCCCACCATAAAAGAAGACGTTGCCACTTTCGTCAAGGCCTGTTCCGTGTGCTGCCAGGGCAAATCTTCTCACCTCCGCCCTCAAGGACTCCTTCACCCTTTATCTATTCCCCACCGACCCTGGTCCCATATCTCGCTGGACTTTATTACTGGCCTTCCTCCGTCCCATGGTAATACTACGATCCTAGTCATCATCGACAGGTTTTCTAAGGCGGCCAGGTTTGTTCCCTTGACCAAATTACCTTCTGCCAAGGAAACAGCTGAGTTGGTGATTAACCATGTGTTCCGAGTCTTTGGCATCCCGCAAGATATGGTTTCCGACAGAGGTCCCCAGTTCGCCTCAAGGTTTTGGAAGGCCTTCTGCCAACTCATAGGGGCCACGGCCAGTTTATCTTCAGGGTACCATCCGGAGTCCAACGGCCAAACTGAGAGGATGAATCAGGAGCTGGAAACCACCCTCAGATGTATGGTTTCCAACAACCCATCCACATGGTCATCCTTCATTGTTTGGGCTGAGTATGCGCACAACACCTTGTGCTCCTCCTCCACTGGTATATCCCCGCACGAGTGTCAGTTTGGCTATGCTCCTCTATTGTTCCCGGACCAGGAGGCAGAAGTCAGAGTGCCTTCAGCCTCGAGGTTCATCAGACGCTGTCGGCTTACGTGGAAGAAGGCCCGTCTTAATCTTCTGCGTTCCTCACAGCAGTACCAACGACAAGCCAACAGACGTCGCCGTCCCGGTCCTACCCTGTACCCCGGCCAGAGAGTATGGCTCTCAACAAAAAACTTACCGCTACGGGTGGAGTCTCGCAAGCTGTCCCAGAGATTCATCGGACCCTTTAAGATTGCCAGGAGAGTCAATCCCGTTACTTTTCGCCTGCACTTACCCAGATCCCTTAAAATCAATCCCACATTTCACATTTCTTTATTAAAACCTGTTGTTTTTTCTCCCCTTATTCCGGCAGGCAGACCTCCCCCTCCGCCCCGTGTCATCGGAGGCCAGTCGGCTTATACCGTCCACCGGATACTGGACTCCCGCCGGGTGCAGCGGTCCTGGCAGTATCTGGTGGACTGGGAAGGCTACGGTCCCGAGGAGCGCTCCTGGGTTCCTGCCAAGGACATACTGGACCCTGACCTCATTCGTCAGTTCAGGGCCCTCCACCCTGAGAAGTCAGGAGCCGTTCCTAGGAGGGGGATTCTGTCAGGTTTTGGCCAGGACTGTTCTGTTTTTTTGTCACTAGATGTCCCTATTGCACCTTTTTTGTACCTTTTGTTTTTCCCTTGCTCTAATTATTGTTTGCACCTGTATGTCGTTCCCTTGTTAGTATTTAATCCCTGTGTGTTCCTCAGTTCCTTGCTCAGTGTTTGTATGTTAGCACCCAGCCCCAGCCCAAGCCTTGTTGTGAACATATATTTTTCTCTTGTTGGATTTTCCAGAGGTTCTCTGGTTTTGTTCTTTTGTATTTTGGATTAGTCTTTTGAGGTTTGTTTTTCCCTTGCTGTTTTTACCACTTTGTGGATTTTCTTTGTATTTTGGGAAGATATCTATTTTTTATTAAACCACCATCTCTAGTACTGCTGTGTCTGCCTCATCTTCTGGGTTCTGCCGATTTAGTGACTGTTTCTCGCACCGGGTCATGACACCTTCCCATTATGATGCTATTGTTGCTATGGTTGAAGCAGTGATGGTTTGTTGCTATGGTTGAAGCAGTGATTATATTGTTGCTATGGTTGAAGCAGTGATTATATTGTTAATATGGTTGAAGCAGTGATGATATTGTTAATATGGTTGAAGCAGTGATGATATTGTTGCTATGGTTGAAGTAGTGATGATATTGTTGCTATGGTTGAAGCAGTGAGGATATTGTTAATATGGTTGAAGTAGTGATGATATTGTTAATATGGTTGAAGTAGTGATGATATTGTTGCTATGGTTGAAGTAGTGATGATATTGTTAATATGGTTGAAGTAGTGATGATATTGTTGTTATGGTTGAATCAGTGATTATATTGTTAATATGGTTGAAACAGTGATGGTATTGTTAATATGGTTGAAACAGTGATGGTATTGTTAATATGGTTGAAACAGTGATGGTATTGTTAATATGGTTGAAGTAGTGATGGTATTGTTAATATGGTTGAAGTAGTGATGGTATTGTTAATATGGTTGAAGCAGTGATGATATTGTTAATATGGTTGAAACAGTGATGGTATTGTTAATATGGTTGAAGTAGTGATGATATTGTTGTTATGGTTGAATCAGTGATTATATTGTTAATATGGTTGAAGTAGTGATGCTATTGTTGCTATGGTTGAATCAGTGATTATATTGTTAATATGGTTGAAGTAGTGATGGTATTGTTAATATGGTTGAAGCAGTGATTATATTGTTAATATGGTTGAAGTAGTGATGGTATTGTTAATATGGTTGAAGTAGTGATGATATTGTTAATATGGTTGAAGCAGTGATGATATTGTTAATATGGTTGAAGCAGTGATGGTATTGTTAATATGGTTGAAGTAGTGATGGTATTGTTAATATGGTTGAAGTAGTGATGGTATTGTTGCTATGGTTGAAGTAGTGATGGTATTGTTGTTATGGTTGAAGTAGTGATGGTATTGTTAATATGGTTGAAGTAGTGATGGTATTGTTAATATGGTTGAAGTAGTGATGGTATTGTTAATATGGTTGAAGCAGTGATGGTATTGTTAATATGGTTGAAGTAGTGATGGTATTGTTAATATGGTTGAAGTAGTGATGGTATTGTTAATATGGTTGAAGCAGTGATGGTATTGTTAATATGGTTGAAGTAGTGATGGTATTGTTAATATGGTTGAAACAGTGATGGTATTGTTGCTATGGTTGAAGTAGTGATGGTATTGTTGTTATGGTTGAAGTAGTGATGATATTGTTAATATGGTTGAAGTAGTGATGGTATTGTTAATATGGTTGAAGCAGTGATGATATTGTTAATATGGTTGAAGTAGTGATGGTATTGTTAATATGGTTGAAGCAGTGATGGTATTGTTAATATGGTTGAAGTAGTGATGGTATTGTTAATATGGTTGAAACAGTGATGGTATTGTTGCTATGGTTGAAGTAGTGATGGTATTGTTGTTATGGTTGAAGTAGTGATGATATTGTTAATATGGTTGAAGTAGTGATGGTATTGTTGTTATGGTTGAATCAGTGATTATATTGTTAATATGGTTGAAGTAGTGATGATATTGTTGCTATGGTTGAATCAGTGATTATATTGTTAATATGGTTGAAGTAGTGATGGTATTGTTAATATGGTTGAAGTAGTGATGGTATTGTTGCTATGGTTGAAGTAGTGATGGTATTGTTGTTATGGTTGAAGTAGTGATGGTATTGTTAATATGGTTGAAGTAGTGATGGTATTGTTAATATGGTTGAAGTAGTGATGGTATTGTTAATATGGTTGAAGCAGTGATGGTATTGTTAATATGGTTGAAGTAGTGATGGTATTGTTAATATGGTTGAAGTAGTGATGGTATTGTTAATATGGTTGAAGCAGTGATGGTATTGTTAATATGGTTGAAGTAGTGATGCTATTGTTGCTATGGTTGAATCAGTGATGCTATTGTTGCTATGGTTGAATCAGTGATTATATTGTTAATATGGTTGAAGTAGTGATTATATTGTTAATATGGTTGAAGCAGTGATGGTATTGTTAATATGGTTGAAGTAGTGATGATATTGTTAATATGGTTGAAGCAGTGATGATATTGTTAATATGGTTGAAGTAGTGATGGTATTGTTAATATGGTTGAAGTAGTGATGGTATTGTTGCTATGGTTGAAGTAGTGATGGTATTGTTGTTATGGTTGAAGTAGTGATGGTATTGTTAATATGGTTGAAGTAGTGATGGTATTGTTAATATGGTTGAAGTAGTGATGGTATTGTTAATATGGTTGAAGCAGTGATGGTATTGTTAATATGGTTGAAGTAGTGATGGTATTGTTAATATGGTTGAAGTAGTGATGGTATTGTTAATATGGTTGAAGCAGTGATGGTATTGTTAATATGGTTGAAGTAGTGATGGTATTGTTAATATGGTTGAAACAGTGATGGTATTGTTAATATGGTTGAAGTAGTGATGGTATTGTTGCTATGGTTGAAGTAGTGATGGTATTGTTAATATGGTTGAAGTAGTGATGGTATTGTTAATATGGTTGAAGCAGTGATGATATTGTTAATATGGTTGAAGTAGTGATGGTATTGTTAATATGGTTGAAGCAGTGATGGTATTGTTAATATGGTTGAAGTAGTGATGGTATTGTTAATATGGTTGAAACAGTGATGGTATTGTTGCTATGGTTGAAGTAGTGATGGTATTGTTGTTATGGTTGAAGTAGTGATGATATTGTTAATATGGTTGAAGTAGTGATGGTATTGTTGTTATGGTTGAATCAGTGATTATATTGTTAATATGGTTGAAGTAGTGATGATATTGTTGCTATGGTTGAATCAGTGATTATATTGTTAATATGGTTGAAGTAGTGATGGTATTGTTAATATGGTTGAAGTAGTGATGGTATTGTTGCTATGGTTGAAGTAGTGATGGTATTGTTGTTATGGTTGAAGTAGTGATGGTATTGTTAATATGGTTGAAGTAGTGATGGTATTGTTAATATGGTTGAAGTAGTGATGGTATTGTTAATATGGTTGAAGCAGTGATGGTATTGTTAATATGGTTGAAGTAGTGATGGTATTGTTAATATGGTTGAAGTAGTGATGGTATTGTTAATATGGTTGAAGCAGTGATGGTATTGTTAATATGGTTGAAGTAGTGATGGTATTGTTAATATGGTTGAAACAGTGATGGTATTGTTGCTATGGTTGAAGTAGTGATGGTATTGTTGTTATGGTTGAAGTAGTGATGATATTGTTAATATGGTTGAAGTAGTGATGGTATTGTTAATATGGTTGAAGCAGTGATGGTATTGTTAATATGGTTGAAGCAGTGATGGTATTGTTAATATGGTTGAAGTAGTGATGGTATTGTTAATATGGTTGAAGTAGTGATGGTATTGTTGTTATGGTTGAAGTAGTGATGATATTGTTAATATGGTTGAAGTAGTGATGGTATTGTTAATATGGTTGAAGCAGTGATGATATTGTTAATATGGTTGAAGTAGTGATGGTATTGTTAATATGGTTGAAGTAGTGATGGTATTGTTAATATGGTTGAAGTAGTGATGGTATTGTTAATATGGTTGAAATAGTGATGGTATTGTTAATATGGTTGAAGCAGTGATTATATTGTTAATATGGTTGAAGCAGTGATGGTATTGTTAATATGGTTGAAGTAGTGATGGTATTGTTGTTATGGTTGAAGCAGTGATGATATTGTTAATATGGTTGAAGCAGTGATTATATTGTTAATATGGTTGAAGCAGTGATGATATTGTTAATATGGTTGAAGCAGTGATGATATTGTTAATATGGTTGAAGCAGTGATTATATTGTTAATATGGTTGAAGCAGTGATTATATTATTAATATGGTTGAAGCAGTGATGATATTGTTAATATGGTTGAAGTAGTGATGGTATTGTTAATATGGTTGAAGTAGTGATGGTATTGTTGTTATGGTTGAAGCAGTGATGATATTGTTAATATGGTTGAAGCAGTGATGATATTGTTAATATGGTTGAAGCAGTGATTATATTGTTAATATGGTTGAAGTAGTGATGGTATTGTTAATATGGTTGAAGCAGTGATTATATTATTAATATGGTTGAAGCAGTGATGATATTGTTAATATGGTTGAAGTAGTGATGGTATTGTTAATATGGTTGAAGTAGTGATGGTATTGTTAATATGGTTGAAGTAGTGATGGTATTGTTGTTATGGTTGAAGCAGTGATGATATTGTTAACATGGTTGAAGCAGTGATTATATTATTAATATGGTTGAAGTAGTGATGATATTGTTAATATGGTTGAAGCAGTGATTATATTATTAATATGGTTGAAGCAGTGATGATATTGTTAATATGGTTGAAGTAGTGATGGTATTGTTAATCAATCAATCAATCAATTTTATTTTATATAGCCCTTCGTACATCAGCTAATATCTCGAAGTGCTGTACAGACACCCAGCCTAAAACCCCAAACAACTAGTAATGCAGGTGTAGAAGCACGGTGGCTAGGAAAAACTCCCTAGAAAGGCCAAAACCTAGGAAGAAACCTAGAGAGGAACCAGGCTATGAGGGGTGGCCAGTCCTCTTCTGGCTGTGCCGGGTGGAGATTATAACAGAACTATGCCAAGATGTTCAAAAATGTTCATAAGTGACAAGCATGGTCAAATAATAATCATGAATAATTTTCAGTTGGCTTTTCATAGCCGATCATCAAGAGTTGAAAAACAACAGGTCTGGGACAGGTGGCGGTTCCATAACCGCAGGCAGAACAGCTGAAACTGGAATAGCAGCAAGGCCAGGCGGACTGGGGACAGCAAGGAGTCACCACGGGCGGCAGTCCCGACGCATGGTCCTAGGGCCCAGGTCCTCCGAGAGAAAGAAAGAGAGAAGGAGAAAATTAGAGAGAGCCAAGATTTTCAAAATGTTCATAAATGACAAGCATGGTCAAATAATAATCAGGAATAAATCTCAGTTGGCTTTTCATAGCCGATCATTAAGAGTTGAAAACAGCAGGTCTGGGACAGGTAGGGGTTCCATAACCGCAGGCAGAACAGTTGAAACTGGAATAGCAGCAAGGCCAGGCGGACTGGGGACAGCAAGGAGTCACCACGGCCGGTAGTCCCGACGTATGGTCCTAGGGCTCAGGTCCTCCGAGAGAAAGAAAGAGAGAAGGAGAAAATTAGAGAGCGCCAAGATTTTCAAAATGTTCATAAATGACAAGCATGGTCAAATAATAATCAGGAATAAATCTCAGTTGGCTTTTCATAGCCGATCATTAAGAGTTGAAAACAGCAGGTCTGGGACAGGTAGGGGTTCCGTAACCGCAGGCAGAACAGTTGAAACTGGAATAGCAGCAAGGCCAGGCGGACTGGGGACAGCAAGGTGTCATCATGCCCGGTAGTCCTGACATATGGTCCTAGGGCTCAGGTTCTCAGAGAGAAAGAGAGAACGAGAGAATTAGAGAGAGCATACTTAAATTCACACAGGACACTGGATAAGACAGGAGAAGTACTCCAGGTAACCAACTGACCCTAGCCCCCCGACACATAAACTACTGCAGCATAAATACTGGAGGCTGAGACAGGAGCGGTCAGGAGACACTGTGGCCCCATCCGAAGAAACCCCCGGACAGGGCCAAACAGGAAGGATATAACCCCACCCACTTTGCCAAAGCACAGCCCCCGCACCACTAGAGGGAAATCCTCAACCACCAACATTACAATCCTGAGACAAGGCCGAGTATAACCCACAAAGGTCTCCACCACAGCACAAACCAAGGGGGGGCGCCAACCCAGACAGGAAGATCACGTCAGTAACTCAACCCACTCAAGTGACGCACCCCTCCTAGGGACGGCATGAAAGAGCACCAGCAAGCCAGTGACTCAGCCCCTGTAACAGGGTTAGAGGCAGAGAATCCCAGTGGAGAGAGGGGAACCGGCCTGGCAGAGACAGCAAGGGCGGTTCGTTGCTCCAGAGCCTTTCCGTTCACCTTCACACTCCTGGGCCAGACTACACTCAATCATATGACCTACTGAAGAGATAAGTCTTCAGTAAAGACTTAAAGGTTGAGACCGAGTCTGCGTCTCTCACATGGGTAGGCAGACTGTTCCATAAAAATGGAGATCTATAGGAGAAAGCCCTGCCTCCCGCTGTTTGCTTAGAAATTCTAGGGACAATTAGGAGGCCTGCGTCTTGTGACCGTAGCGTACGTATTGGTATGTACGGCAGGACCAACTCGGAAAGATAGGTAGGAGCAAGCCCATGTAACGCTTTATAGGTTAACAGTAAAACCTTGAAATCAGCCCTTGCCTTAACAGGAAGCCAGTGTAGGGAAGCTAGCACTGGAGTAATATGATCAAATTTCTTGGTTCTAGTCAGGATTCTAGCAGCCGTATTTAGCACTAACTGAAGTTTATTTAGTGCTTTATCCGGGTAGCCGGAAAGTAGAGCATTGCAGTAGTCTAACCTAGAAGTAACAAATGCATGGATTAATTTTTCTGCATCATTTTTGGACAGAAAATTTCTGATTTTTGCAATGTTACGTAGATGGAAAAAAGCTGTCCTTGAAACAGTCTTGATGTGTTCGTCAAAAGAGAGATCAGGGTCAAGAGTAACGCCGAGGTCCTTCACAGTTTTATTTGAGACGACTTTACAACCATCAAGATGAATTGTCAGATTTAACAGAAGATCTCTTTGTTTCTTGGGACCTAGAACAAGCATCTCTGTTTTGTCCGAGTTTAAAAGTAGAAAGTTGTCAGCCATCCACTTCCTTATGTCTGAAACACAGGCTTCTAGCGAGGGCAATTTTGGGGCTTCACCATGTTTCATTGAAATGTACAGCTGTGTGTCATCCGCATAGCAGTGAAAGTTAACATTATGTTTTCGAATAACATCCCCAAGAGGTAAAATATATAGTGAAAACAATAGTGGTCCTAAAACGGAACCTTGAGGAACACCGAAATGTACAGTTGATTTGTCAGAGGACAGACCATTCACAGAGACAAACTGATATCTTTCCGACAGGTAAGATCTAAACCAGGCCAGAACTTGTCCGTGTAGACCAATTTGGGTTTCCAGTCTCTCCAAAAGAATATGGTGATCGATGGTGTCAAAGGCAGCACTAAGGTCTAGTAGCACGAGGACAGATGCAGAGCCTCGGTCTGACGCCATTAAAAGGTCATTTACCACCTTCACAAGTGCAGTCTCAGTGCTATGATGGGGTCTAAAACCAGACTGAAGCATTTCGTATACATTGTTTGTCTTCAGAAAGGCAGTGAGTTGCTGCGCAACAGCTTTTTCTAAAATTTTTGAGAGGAATGGAAGATTCGATATAGGCCGATAGTTTTTTATATTTTCCGGGTCAAGGTTTGGCTTTTTCAAGAGAGGCTTTATCACTGCCACTTTTAGTGAGTTTGGTACACATCCGGTGGATAGAGAGCTGTTTATTATGTTCAACATAGGAGGGCCAAGCACAGGAAGCAGCTCCTTCAGCAGTTTAGTAGGAATAGGATCCAGTATGCAGCTTGAAGGTTTAGAGGCCATGATTATTTTCATCATTGTGTCAAGAGATATAGTACTAAAACACTTAAGTGTCTCTCCCGATCCCAGGCCCTCGCAGAGCTGTGCGGATCCAGGACAGCTAAGCCCTGGAGGAATACGCAGATTCAAAGAGGAGTCCGTAATTTGCTTTCTAATGGTCATGATCTTTTCCTCAAAGAAGTTCATGAATTTATTACTGCTGAAGTGAAAGCCATCCTCTCTTGGGGAATGCTGCTTTTTAGTTAGTTTCGCAACAGTATCAAAAATAAATTTTGGATTGTTCTTATTTTCCTCGATTAAGTTGGAAAAGTAGGATGATCGAGCAGCAGTGAGGGATCTTCGGTACTGCACGGTACTGTCTTTCCAAGCTAGTCGGAAGACTTCCAGTTTGGTGTGGCGCCATTTCCGTTCCAATTTCCTGGAAGCTTGCTTCAAAGCTCGGGTATTTTCTGTATACCAGGGAGCTAGTTTCTTATGACAAATGTTTTTCGTTTTTAGGGGTGCAACTGCATCTAGGGTATTGCGCAAGGTTAAATTGAGTTCCTCAGTTAGGTGGTTAACTGATTTTTGTCCTCTGATGTCCTTGGGTGGGCAAAAGGAGTCTGGAAGGGCATCAAGGAATTTTTGTGTTGTCTGAGAATTTATAGCACGACTTTTGATGCTCCTTGGTTGGGGTCTGAGCAGATTATTTGTTGCGATTGCAAACGTAATAAAATGGTGGTCCGATAGTCCAGGATTATGTGGAAAAACATTAAGATCTACAACATTTATTCCATGGGACAAAACTAGGTCCAGAGTATGACTGTGGCAGTGAGTAGGTCCAGAGACATGTTGGACAAAACCCACTGAGTCGATGATGGCTCCGAAAGACTTTTGGAGTGGGTCTGTGGACTTCTCCATGTGAATATTAAAATCACCAAAAATTAGAATATGATCTGCTATGACTACAAGGTCTGATAGGAATTCAGGAAACTCAGAGAGGAACGCTGTATATGGCCCAGGAGGCCTGTAAACAGTAGCTATAAAAAGTGATTGAGGCTGCATAGATTTCATGACTAGAAGCTCAAAAGACGAAAACGCCATTTTTTTTTTTGTAAATTGAAATTTGCTATCGTAAATGTTAGCAACACCTCCGCCTTTGCGGGATGCACGGGGGATATGATCACTAGTGTAACCAGGAGGTGAGGCCTCATTTAACACAGTAAATTCATCAGGCTTAAGCCATGTTTCAGTCAGGCCAATCACATCAAGATTATGATCAGTGATTAGCTCATTGACTATGACTGCCTTTGAAGTGAGGGATCTAACATTAAGTAACCCTATTTTGAGATGTGAGGTATCACGATCTCTTTCAATAATGGCAGGAATGGAGGAGGTCTTTATCCTAATAAGATTGCTAAGGCGAACACCGCCATGTTTAGTTTTGCCCAACCTAGGTCGAGGCACAGACACAGTCTCAATGGGTATGGCTGAGCTGACTACACTGACTGTGCTATTGGCAGACTCCACTAAGCTGGCAGGTTGGCTAACAGCCTGCTGCCTGGCCTGCACCCTATTTCATTGTGGGGCTAGAGGAGTTAGAGCCCTATCTATGTTGGTAGATAAGATGAGAGCACCCCTCCAGCTAGGATGGAGTCCGTCACTCCTCAGCAGGTCAGGCTTGGTCCTGTTTGTGGGTGAGTCCCAGAAAGAGGGCCAATTATCTACAAATTCTATCTTTTGGGAGGGGCAGAAAACAGTTTTCAACCAGCGATTGAGTGCTGAGACTCTGCTGTAGAGCTCGTCACTCCCCCTAACTGGGAGGGGGCCAGAGACAATTACTCGATGCCGACACATCTTTCTAGCTGATTTACACGCTGAAGCTATGTTGCACTTGGTGACCTCTGACTGTTTCATCCTAACATCGTTGGTGCCGACGTGGATAACAATATCTCTATACTCTCTACACTCGCCAGATTTAGCTTTAGCCAGCACCATCTTTAGATTAGCCTTAACGTCGGTAGCCCTGCCCCCTGGTAAACAGTGTATGATCGCTGGGTGATTCGCTTTAAGTCTAATACTGCGGGTAATGGAGTCGCCAATGACTAGGGTTTTCAATTTGTCAGAGCTAATGGTGGGAGCCTTCGGCGTCTCAGACCCCGTAACGGGAGGAGTAGAGACAAGAGAAAACTCAGACTCAGACTCCGACTCGCTACATAATGGGGAGAACCGGTTGAAAGTTTCTGTCGGCTGAATGAGCGACACCGGTTGAGCATTCCAACAGCATTTCCCTCCAGAAGCCATGAGAAAGTTGTCCGGCTGCGGGGACTGTGCGGGGGGATTTATACTAACGTTACTATCTGTACTTACTGGTGGCACAGACGCTGTTTCTTCCTTTCCTACACTGAAATTACCCTTGCCTAACGATTGCGTCTGAAGCTGGGCTTGTAGCACAGCTATTCTCGCCGTAAGGCGATCGTTCTCCTGTATATTATGAGTACAGCGACTGCAATTAAAAGACATCATGTTAATGTTAGTACTTAGCTTCGGCTGTTGAAGGTGTTGACGAACCATGTCCAGATAAAGCGTCCGGAGTGAAAAAGTTGAATGAGGGAAGAAAGTTGCGATGGAAAAACTAAAAATATAAACGGTAATTAAAAACAAAACAAAAAAACGTAAAGTTGTCAGCTAGCAAAGTAAAGTAAAGTTGGCAGCAAAATGGTTGAAGTAGTGATGATATTGTTAATATGGTTGAAGTAGTGATGGTATTGTTGTTATGGTTGAAGCAGTGATGATATTGTTAATATGGTTGAAGCAGTGATTATATTGTTAATATGGCTGAAGCAGTGATGATATTGTTAATATGGTTGAAGCAGTGATGATATTGTTAATATGGTTGAAGCAGTGATGGTATTGTTGTTATGGTTGAAGGAGTGATGGTATTGTTAATATGGTTGAAGCAGTGATGGTATTGTTAATATGGTTGAAGTAGTGATGGTATTGTTAATATGGTTGAAGTAGTGATGGTATTGTTGGTATGGTTGAAGCAGTGATGATATTGTTAATATGGTTGAAGTAGTGATGGTATTGTTAATATGGTTGAAGTAGTGATGGTATTGTTAATATGGTTGAAGTAGTGATTATATTGTTAATATGGTTGAAGCAGTGATGATATTGTTAATATGGTTGAAGCAGTGATGATATTGTTAATATGGTTGAAGCAGTGATGATATTGTTAATATGGTTGAAGAAGTGATGGTATTGTTGTTATGGTTGAAGTAGTGATGGTATTGTTAATATGGTTGAAGTAGTGATGGTATTGTTGTTATGGTTGAAGCAGTGATGATATTGTTAATATGGTTGAAGCAGTGATTATATTGTTAATATGGTTGAAGTAGTGATGGTATTGTTAATATGGTTGAAGTAGTGATGGTATTGTTAATATGGTTGAAGTAGTGATGGTATTGTTAATATGGTTGAAACAGTGATGGTATTGTTGCTATGGTTGAAGTAGTGATGATATTGTTAATATGGTTGAAGTAGTGATGGTATTGTTGTTATGGTTGAAGCAGTGATGATATTGTTAATATGGTTGAAGCAGTGATTATATTGTTAATATGGCTGAAGCAGTGATGATATTGTTAATATGGTTGAAGCAGTGATGATATTGTTAATATGGTTGAAGCAGTGATGGTATTGTTGTTATGGTTGAAGGAGTGATGGTATTGTTAATATGGTTGAAGCAGTGATGGTATTGTTAATATGGTTGAAGTAGTGATGGTATTGTTAATATGGTTGAAGTAGTGATGGTATTGTTGTTATGGTTGAAGCAGTGATGGTATTGTTGTTATGGTTGAAGTAGTGATGGTATTGTTAATATGGTTGAAGTAGTGATGGTATTGTTGTTATGGTTGAAGCAGTGATGATATTGTTAATATGGTTGAAGTAGTGATGGTATTGTTAATATGGTTGAAGTAGTGATGGTATTGTTAATATGGTTGAAGTAGTGATTATATTGTTAATATGGTTGAAGCAGTGATGATATTGTTAATATGGTTGAAGCAGTGATGATATTGTTAATATGGTTGAAGCAGTGATGATATTGTTAATATGGTTGAAGAAGTGATGGTATTGTTGTTATGGTTGAAGTAGTGATGGTATTGTTAATATGGTTGAAGTAGTGATGGTATTGTTGTTATGGTTGAAGCAGTGATGATATTGTTAATATGGTTGAAGCAGTGATTATATTGTTAATATGGTTGAAGTAGTGATGGTATTGTTAATATGGTTGAAGTAGTGATGGTATTGTTAATATGGTTGAAGTAGTGATGGTATTGTTAATATGGTTGAAGTAGTGATGGTATTGTTAATATGGTTGAAGTAGTGATGGTATTGTTGCTATGGTTGAAGTAGTGATGGTATTGTTGCTATGGTTGAAGTAGTGATGGTATTGTTGTTATGGTTGAAGTAGTGATGATATTGTTAATATGGTTGAAGTAGTGATGGTATTGTTAATATGGTTGAAGCAGTGATGATATTGTTAATATGGTTGAAGTAGTGATGATATTGTTAATATGGTTGAAGTAGTGATGGTATTGTTAATATGGTTGAAGTAGTGATGGTATTGTTAATATGGTTGAAGCAGTGATTGTATTGTTAATATGGTTGAAGCAGTGATGATATTGTTAATATGGTTGAAGCAGTGATGGTATTGTTAATATGGTTGAAGTAGTGATGGTATTGTTGTTATGGTTGAAGCAGTGATGATATTGTTAATATGGTTGAAGCAGTGATTATATTGTTAATATGGTTGAAGCAGTGATGATATTGTTAATATGGTTGAAGCAGTGATTATATTGTTAATATGGTTGAAGCAGTGATGATATTGTTAATATGGTTGAAGTAGTGATGGTATTGTTGTTATGGTTGAAGCAGTGATGATATTGTTAATATGGTTGAAGCAGTGATGATATTGTTAATATGGTTGAAGCAGTGATGATATTGTTAATATGGTTGAAGTAGTGATGGTATTGTTGTTATGGTTGAAGCAGTGATGATATTGTTAATATGGTTGAAGCAGTGATGGTATTGTTAATATGGTTGAAGCAGTGATGATATTGTTAACATGGTTGAAGTAGTGATGATATTGTTAATATGGTTGAAGCAGTGATGATATTGTTAATATGGTTGAAGCAGTGATGATATTGTTAATATGGTTGAAGCAGTGATGGTATTGTTGTTATGGTTGAAGTAGTGATGGTATTGTTAATATGGTTGAAGTAGTGATGGTATTGTTAATATGGTTGAAGCAGTGATGGTATTGTTAATATGGTTGAAGTAGTGATGGTATTGTTAATATGGTTGAAGTAGTGATGGTATTGTTGTTATGGTTGAAGCAGTGATGGTATTGTTAATATGGTTGAAGTAGTGATGGTATTGTTAATATGGTTGAAGCAGGGATGATATTGTTAATATGGTTGAAGCAGTGATGGTATTGTGGTTATGGTTGAAGTAGTGATGATATTGTTAATATGGTTGAAGCAGTGACGGTATTGTGGTTATGGTTGAAGTAGTGATGATATTGTTAATATGGTTGAAGTAGTGATGGTATTGTTAATATGGTTGAAGTAGTGATGGTATTGTTGTTATGGTTGAAGCAGTGATTATATTGTTAATATGGTTGAAGCAGTGATTATATTGTTAATATGGTTGAAGCAGTGATTATATTGTTAATATGGTTGAAGTAGTGATGGTATTGTTGTTATGGTTGAAGCAGTGATGATATTGTTAATATGGTTGAAGCAGTGATGGTATTGTTAATATGGTTGAAGCAGGGATGATATTGTTAATATGGTTGAAGCAGTGATGGTATTGTGGTTATGGTTGAAGTAGTGACGGTATTGTGGTTATGGTTGAAGTAGTGATGGTATTGTTAATATGGTTGAAGCAGTGATGGTATTGTGGTTATGGTTGAAGTAGTGATTATATTGTTAATATGGTTGAAGTAGTGATGATATTGTTAATATGGTTGAAGTAGTGATGGTATTGTTGTTATGGTTGAAGCAGTGATTATATTGTTAATATGGTTGAAGCAGTGATTATATTGTTAATATGGTTGAAGCAGTGATGGTATTGTGGTTATGGTTGAAGTAGTGATTATATTGTTAATATGGTTGAAGTAGTGATGATATTGTTAATATGGTTGAAGTAGTGATGGTATTGTTGTTATGGTTGAAGCAGTGATTATATTGTTAATATGGTTGAAGCAGTGATTATATTGTTAATATGGTTGAAGCAGTGATTATATTGTTAATATGGTTGAAGCAGTGATTATATTGGTAATATGGTTGAAGCAGTGATGATATTGTTAATATGGTTGAAGTAGTGATGGTATTGTTAATATGGTTGAAGTAGTGATTATATTGTTGTTATGGTTGAAGCAGTGATGATATTGTTAATATGGTTGAAGTAGTGATGATATTGTTAATATGGTTGAAGCAGTGATGGTATTGTTGTTATGGTTGAAGTAGTGATGATATTGTTAATATGGTTGAAGCAGTGATGATATTGTTAATATGGTTGAAGCAGTGATGGTATTGTTGTTATGGTTGAAGTAGTGATTATATTGTTAATATGGTTGAAGTAGTGATTATATTGTTAATATGGTTGAAGCAGTGATGGTATTGTTGTTATGGTTGAAGTAGTGATGGTATTGTTAATATGGTTGAAGTAGTGATGATATTGTTAATATGGTTGAAGTAGTGATGGTATTGTTAATATGGTTGAAGCAGTGATTATATTGTTAATATGGTTGAAGTAGTGATGGTATTGTTAATATGGTTGAAGTAGTGATGGTATTGTTAATATGGTTGAAGTAGTGATGGTATTGTTGTTATGGTTGAAGTAGTGATGGTATTGTTAATATGGTTGAAGTAGTGATGGTATTGTTAATATGGTTGAAGCAGTGATTATATTGTTAATATGGTTGAAGTAGTGATGATATTGTTAATATGGTTGAAGTAGTGATGGTATTGTTAATATGGTTGAAGCAGTGATGGTATTGTTGTTATGGTTGAAGTAGTGATGGTATTGTTAATATGGTTGAAGTAGTGATGGTATTGTTAATATGGTTGAAGTAGTGATGATATTGTTAATATGGTTGAAGTAGTGATGGTATTGTTGTTATGGTTGAAGCAGTGATGATATTGTTAATATGGTTGAAGTAGTGATGATATTGTTAATATGGTTGAAGCTAAATGGTATTGTTAATATGGTTGAAGCAGTGATGGTATTGTTAACATGGTTGAAGCAGTGATGGTATTGTTAATATGGTTGAAACAGTGATGGTTTTGTTAATATGGTTGAAGCAGTGATGGTTTTGTTAATATGGTTGAAACAGTGATGGTATTGTTAATATGGTTGAAGCAGTGATGGTATTGTTAATATGGTTGAAACAGTGATGGTATTGTTAATATGGTTGAAACAGTGATGGTATTGTTAATATGGTTGACGTAGTGATGGTATTGTTAATATGGTTGAAGCAGTGATGGTATTGTTGCTATGGTTGAAGCAGTGATGGTATTGTTAATATGGTTGAAGCAGTGATGGTATTGTTAATATGTTTGAAGCAGTGATGATATTGTTAATATGGTTGAAGCAGTGATTATATTGTTAATATGGTTGAAGCAGTGATGATATTGTTAATATGGTTGAAGTAGTGATGGTATTGTTGTTATGGTTGAAGCAGTGATGATATTGTTAATATGGTTGAAGCAGTGATGATATTGTTAATATGGTTGAAGCAGTGATGATATTGTTAATATGGTTGAAGTAGTGATGGTATTGTTGTTATGGTTGAAGCAGTGATGATATTGTTAATATGGTTGAAGCAGTGATGGTATTGTTAATATGGTTGAAGCAGTGATGATATTGTTAATATGGTTGAAGTAGTGATGATATTGTTAATATGGTTGAAGCAGTGATGATATTGTTAATATGGTTGAAGCAGTGATGGTATTGTTAATATGGTTGAAGTAGTGATGGTATTGTTAATATGGTTGAAGTAGTGATGGTATTGTTGTTATGGTTGAAGCAGTGATGGTATTGTTAATATGGTTGAAGTAGTGATGGTATTGTTAATATGGTTGAAGCAGGGATGATATTGTTAATATGGTTGAAGCAGTGATGGTATTGTGGTTATGGTTGAAGTAGTGATGATATTGTTAATATGGTTGAAGCAGTGACGGTATTGTGGTTATGGTTGAAGTAGTGATGATATTGTTAATATGGTTGAAGTAGTGATGGTATTGTTAATATGGTTGAAGTAGTGATGGTATTGTTGTTATGGTTGAAGCAGTGATTATATTGTTAATATGGTTGAAGCAGTGATTATATTGTTAATATGGTTGAAGCAGTGATTCTATTGTTAATATGGTTGAAGTAGTGATGGTATTGTTGTTATGGTTGAAGCAGTGATGATATTGTTAATATGGTTGAAGCAGTGATGGTATTGTTAATATGGTTGAAGCAGTGATGGTATTGTGGTTATGGTTGAAGTAGTGACGGTATTGTGGTTATGGTTGAAGTAGTGATGGTATTGTTAATATGGTTGAAGCAGTGATGGTATTGTGGTTATGGTTGAAGTAGTGATTATATTGTTAATATGGTTGAAGTAGTGATGATATTGTTAATATGGTTGAAGTAGTGATGGTATTGTTGTTATGGTTGAAGCAGTGATTATATTGTTAATATGGTTGAAGCAGTGATTATATTGTTAATATGGTTGAAGCAGTGATGGTATTGTGGTTATGGTTGAAGTAGTGATTATATTGTTAATATGGTTGAAGTAGTGATGATATTGTTAATATGGTTGAAGTAGTGATGGTATTGTTGTTATGGTTGAAGCAGTGATTATATTGTTAATATGGTTGAAGCAGTGATTATATTGTTAATATGGTTGAAGCAGTGATTATATTGTTAATATGGTTGAAGCAGTGATTATATTGGTAATATGGTTGAAGCAGTGATGATATTGTTAATATGGTTGAAGTAGTGATGGTATTGTTAATATGGTTGAAGTAGTGATTATATTGTTGTTATGGTTGAAGCAGTGATGATATTGTTAATATGGTTGAAGTAGTGATGATATTGTTAATATGGTTGAAGCAGTGATGGTATTGTTGTTATGGTTGAAGTAGTGATGATATTGTTAATATGGTTGAAGCAGTGATGATATTGTTAATATGGTTGAAGCAGTGATGGTATTGTTGTTATGGTTGAAGTAGTGATTATATTGTTAATATGGTTGAAGTAGTGATTATATTGTTAATATGGTTGAAGCAGTGATGGTATTGTTGTTATGGTTGAAGTAGTGATGGTATTGTTAATATGGTTGAAGTAGTGATGATATTGTTAATATGGTTGAAGTAGTGATGGTATTGTTAATATGGTTGAAGCAGTGATTATATTGTTGTTATGGTTGAAGTAGTGATGGTATTGTTAATATGGTTGAAGTAGTGATGGTATTGTTAATATGGTTGAAGTAGTGATGGTATTGTTAATATGGTTGAAGTAGTGATGGTATTGTTGTTATGGTTGAAGTAGTGATGGTATTGTTAATATGGTTGAAGCAGTGATTATATTGTTAATATGGTTGAAGTAGTGATGATATTGTTAATATGGTTGAAGTAGTGATGGTATTGTTAATATGGTTGAAGCAGTGATGGTATTGTTGTTATGGTTGAAGTAGTGATGGTATTGTTAATATGGTTGAAGTAGTGATGGTATTGTTAATATGGTTGAAGTAGTGATGATATTGTTAATATGGTTGAAGTAGTGATGGTATTGTTGTTATGGTTGAAGCAGTGATGATATTGTTAATATGGTTGAAGTAGTGATGATATTGTTAATATGGTTGAAGCTAAATGGTATTGTTAATATGGTTGAAGCAGTGAAGGTATTGTTAATATGGTTGAAGTAGTGATGGTATTGTTAATATGGTTGAAACAGTGATGGTATTGTTAATATGGTTGAAACAGTGATGGTATTGTTAATATGGTTGAAACAGTGATGGTATTGTTAATATGGTTGAAGTAGTGATGGTATTGTTAATATGTTTGAAGCAGTGATGGTATTGTTAATATGGTTGAAGCAGTGATGGTATTGTTGCTATGGTTGAAGCAGTGATGGTATTGTTAATATGGTTGAAGCAGTGATGGTATTGTTAATATGGTTGAAGTAGTGATGGTATTGTTAATATGTTTGAAGTAGTGATGGTATTGTTAATATGTTTGAAGCAGTGATGATATTGTTGCTATGGTTGAAGCAGTGATGATATGGTTGCTATGCTTGAAGCAGTGATTTACATAGATGGCTAGAATCCTCTTTCTCTAGCATGTTAATTACATTTATGAAATACCAAGTTTGAATGATCTTCCTCCCCTCTCTTATTCTATTCCGTTTGATGAATAGTTGAGACATGGTTTACTTAGGACTTCCTGGGTCTGTTGTGGTCATCGCTGGGCCATGACTGTGCTCTTTATTAGCTGGGACTGGGACTGGGACTGAGCTAGGACTGGGACTGGGATTGGGACTGGGACTGAGCCGGGACTGGGACTGGGACTGAGCTGGGACTGGGACTGGGACTGGGACTGAGCTGGGACTGGGACTGAGCAGGGGCTGGGACTGGGACTGGGACTGAGCTGGGACTGGGACTGGGACTGAGCTGGGACTGGGACTGATGCTCTTTATTAGCTGGGACTGGGACTAGGACTGGGACTGGGACTGAGACTGAGACTGGGACTGGGACTGGGACTGAGCTGGGGCAGCTGCTGCTGATGCTACATGGGAAGATTCCTCCATTCTCCCTCTCACTTCAGTTCCCTCCTTTGTTAGTTCCCTTTTCTTCAGCCCCTTATAAGAAAGATTGCAGTAAGAGCGCAGTATAACTGCAGTACACTGCAGTATAACTGTAGTTAGAGTGCAGTGCAACTGCAGTATGCTACAATACTGTGTCCAAAATATCACAGTCGTCTGCAGCTACTGTACTTCTACTGCAGTTTCAAAACGGACATCTTTTTTTGTAAGGGGCTCCCCTCACTTGGCCCCCTCCTCATAATATTTTCAGCAGTGACACACTGCATATTTCCTTTCCCCCATAGACGGCGAGAGATAGAGAGAGAGAAGCTTTGCTACTGGAAATGAGGCAATTTTTCATGTCTTCTCTGTGTCTTGGTGGGAACCTGGGGTTTATTACGCCCCATATGTCAGAGTGGAGGGTTCATTTCATGTGTGAAATAGTGCTTCCTACTCCATTCTATATGGATCTATGGGACATCTGCAGCATGTGTATCTGGAGAGGATCAGGAGGGGTGTGCAGGGAGGGGTAGCAGCTATCTCACTGAGGATGAGCCGGACCTGTTACCTTATGATTGTGATTATAAGAGATGCTGCTTTAACTGGAGGGACTGGGGCCGGTGCAGAACCCAAAGCAGGTGCCTGCGTGACTTGACATTACTGGGACGAGAGCAGACAGATTGAGTGTTTTGTAGTCTCTTAAGGAACTGGCTCCTCCTCAGGCCCAAGTCCAGAGGCTAGTGGACCATGATGAGACCTACCCCCCTGGGATTCCGCTGTTTAAGCCATGTTAGACATATTAGGCATCTCTCCATCTCTCTCCTCTCTCCTTCTCTCCTTTTCTCTCTCCTTTGCCCTTCTCGCTCCTTCTCTCTCCTCTCTCCTTCTCTCTCATTCACTATCATCTCTCCTCTCTCCTTCTCTCCCCTTCTCTCTCCTTCACTATCCTCTCCTTCGCTCTCCTTCTTTCTCCTTCACTATCCAACAGTAAACATTACACTCACAGAAGTTCCAAAATAATAGACATTTCAAATGTTATATTATGTCTATATACAGTGTTGACGATGTGCAAATAGTACAAATGGGAAAATAAATAAACATAAATATGGTTTGTATTTACAATGGTGTTTGTTCTTCACTGGTTGGCCTTTTCTTGTGGCAGCAGGTCATAAATCTTGCTGCTGTGATGGCACACTGTGGTATTTCACCCAGTAGATATGGGAGTTTATCAAAATTGGGTTTGTTTTTTCGAATTCTTTGTGGATCTGTGTAATCTGAGGAAATATATGTCTCTAACATGGTCATACATTTGGCAGGAGGTTAGGAAGTGCATCTCAGTTTCCACCTCATTTTGTGGGCAGTGTGCACATAGCCTGTCTTCTCTCCTCTCTCCTTCTCTCTCCTTCTCTGCCTTTCTCTACCCTTCTCTCTCCTCTGTCCTTCTCTCCTTCTCACTCCTACTGGCTCCTTCTCTCTCCTTCTCTCTCCTCTCTCTTTCTCCTCCGCCCCCCCGTCTCCCCCTTCTCCCCCTGCCTCTCCTCGTTCTCCCCCTCTCCCCCCCTTCTCCCCCTGTCTACCCCCTTCTCCCCGTCTCTCCCTCTTCTCCCTCTTCTCTCCCCTCTCCACCGTCTCTTCTCTGTCTCCCCCCGTCCTCCCCTTCTCTTCGCCTTCTCCCCCTGTAACCCCCCTTCTCCTCCTGTCTCCCCATCTCTCCCTCTGTCTCCCCCGTTCTCCCCCTCTCTACCCCTCTCTACCCCTGTAATCCACTCTTCTTTTCCTTTCTCCCCCCTTCTCCTCCTGTCTCCCCCTTCTCTTCCTGTCTCCCCTTTCTCTTCCTGTCTCCCCCTTCTCTTCCTGTCTACCCCCTTCTCTTCCTGTCTCCCTCCCTTCTCTTCCTGTCTCTTTTCACCTTAATTCATCCAAAATCTTTGTTGAGTCCAGACTTCAAACGACTGTAACTTAGTGGGAGTGTGGGTGGAAGGAAAGCATGGGCATGCAGGCGCTCTCTGAACAGTCCCTCAGCTCATCCTATTAAAATGCCTCATTGCTGGTACATATTGTTGCCTTGGCTACAGTATACATCCATTCTCCAATGCAGGGACTTACTGCATGCGGAGAACATTTTGTTTGAGGAAGTGCAGACGCAGGCAGAGCCTCCTGTACCCAGGGGACAAAAAGGGTGACATTCCAATAGGGCTGGAGGTTTAGCAGAGTACTCCTTCTATACCACTTCTCCTCCAGCTCATCTGGCTCACGCAGACCTCTAACGTGATGGATGGGCTCAATACACATTCCAAACATTAGAGGAGTGTGTTCACAAACACAAGCACACACACTCTCTCTCGCTTCACGCACACTCGCACAAACACACAAACACACACGCACACAGACACACCAGACCTAACTGTGTTCAGCATAACTCGAACCTTCCCATAAAACCTCAGATGACATGGATTCATGATTTATACCAACGTTGGAGTTACCCACACATCCATCAAATCTAGGTGTCAGGCTAAGAGCATGCTGTCCAGGTGTCAGGCTAAGTGCATGCTGTCCAGGTGTCAGGCTAAGTGCATGCTGTCCAGGTGTCAGGCTAAGTGCATGTTGTCCATGTGGCAGGCTAAGAGCATGTTGTCCAGGTGTCAGGCTAAGTGCATATTGTCCAGGTGTCAGGCTAAGAGCATGCTGTCCTGGTGTCATGCTAGGTGCATGCTGTCCAGGTGCCAGGCTAAGAGCATGTTGTCCATGTGTCAGGCTAAGAGCATATTGTCCAGGTGTCAGGCTAAGTGCATGTTGTCCAGGTGTCAGGCTAAGAGCATATTGTCCAGGTGTCAGGCTAAGAGCATGCTGTCCAGGTGTCAGGCTAAGAGCATTATGTACAGGTGTCAGGCTAAGAGCATATTGTCCAGGTGTCAGGCTAAGTGCATGGTGTCCAGGTGTCAGGCTAAGAGCATTATGTACAGGTGTCAGGCTAAGTGCGTGCTGTCCAGGTGTCAGGCTAAGTGCATGCTGTCCAGGTGTCAGGCTAAGTGCATGCTGTCCAGGTGTCAGGCTAAGTGCATGCTGTCCAGGTGTCAGGCTAAGAGCATATTGTCCAGGTGTCAGGCTAAGAGCATATTGTCCAGGTGTCAGGCTAAGAGCATGCTGTCCAGGTGTCAGGCTAAGAGCATGCTGTCCAGGTGTCAGGCTAAGAGCATTATGTACAGGTGTCAGGCTAAGAGCATATTGTCCAGGTGTCAGGCTAAGAGCATGCTGTCCAGGTGTCAGGCTAAGAGCATGCTGTCCAGGTGTCAGGCTAAGAGCATTATGTACAGGTGTCAGGCTAAGAGCATATTGTCCAGGTGTCAGGCTAAGTGCATGCTGTCCAGGTGTCAGGCTAAGAGCATTATGTACAGGTGTCAGGCTAAGTGCGTGCTGTCCAGGTGTCAGGCTAAGAGCATGCTGTCCAGGTGTCAGGCTAAGAGCATGCTGTCCAGGTGTCAGGCTAAGAGCATGTTGTCCAGGTGTCAGGCTAAGAGCATATTGTCCAGGTGTCAGGCTAAGAGCATATTGTCCAGGTGTCAGGCTAAGAGCATGCTGTCCAGGTGTCAGGCTAAGAGCATGCTGTCCAGGTGTCAGGCTAAGAGCATTATGTACAGGTGTCAGGCTAAGAGCATATTGTCCAGGTGTCAGGCTAAGAGCATGCTGTCCAGGTGTCAGGCTAAGAGCATGCTGTCCAGGTGTCAGGCTAAGAGCATTATGTACAGGTGTCAGGCTAAGTGCGTGCTGTCCAGGTGTCAGGCTAAGTGCTGGTTTGCACTGCAGCCCTCCAGTAATTCAAATTAAAAACGTCTGATTTAGTCTATCTGAATGAATGCCAATGGAGTCCTGTTTGGCGCTTCTAATTGATCTCCCATAGAGTTGTTCTAGATACTCTCCTCTCCTCCTCTCCTCTCCTCTCCTCTCCTCTCCTCTCCTCTCCTCTCCTCTCCTCTCCTCTCCTCTCCTCTCCTCTCCTCTGCTCTCCTCTGCTCCCCTCTGCTCTCCTTTCTCCCATTCTCCCCTCCACTTCTCACTGCTCCAGTCTGTTCCCAATTACCCTGGAACGAATCAAATACAAGATTAATCAATGAGAGCAACATTATATGACAACAACCATGATTAAGTGCTTCTGATACTGTTTGCACCTGGAAAGTTTTTACGAAACTTAATCTGTTTTTGGCAAAGCTGTGTGTTGTACAGTCATCAACATCAATGCTCTCTCTTCCTCTCACTTGAAATCTGAAAATCTGTACTGAGTACATTAGACATGTCATTATTAGCTCCGGCACTCTGGGATCTTGACATCAAGTACAGGACGTCTCTTCCTCTGAATGATTGTTGTCTGCCTCTGGAAAGCGTTAGCAGGTTTCTCTGTTTTTAAAGTTGAGGAGGCCATACACAAATATTTACCTGGCACCAATTACCCTGACATTATGACGACACACACACACACACACACACACACACACACACACACACACACACACACACACACACACACACACACACACACACACACACACACACACACACACACACACACACACACACACACACACACACACACACACACACACACACACACACACACACACACACACACACACACACACACACACACACACACACACACACACACACACACACACAGAGTAAATGGAATGTGTTTATACTGTCTGTCTGCATGCCTCCTCAAACCAGATGTGTTTTACTATTACCCCAGGAGGTTGAAACATGAGCTATTTGGACGACAAAGTTTAGACAGTTGTGGTCATGGACTCGTGAGAACTAATCCTTGTCAGGTCGCTACATCCATCACTGTCCTCTCTCTGTAAAGTCGATACACTCCAACTTCAGCCTTTTACATTCAGCCAGAAGAGGACTGGCCACCCCTCATAGCCTGGTTCCTCTCTAGGTTTCTTCCTAGGTTTTGGCCTTTCTAGGGAGTTTTTCCTAGCCACCGTGCTTCTACACCTGCATTGCTTGCTGTTTGGGGTTTTAGGCTGGGTTTCTGTACAGCACTTCGAGATATTAGCTGATGTACGAAGGGCTATGTAAAATAAATTTGATTTTGATTTGATACTGACATCCAATGTAAAATCAGACTTTTCCCCTTTAAACTCAACACCCACCATCCATCCCTGGATTTTTTGTTAAACGCTCTTCAACAAAGCTTTCTTAGTGTCTAACAAGCTTTCTCTGCCCGTAACCTTTTTCTGAACACCTCCAAAACAAAGGTAATGTGGTTTGGTAAGAAGAATGCCCCTCTCCCCACCGGTGTGATTACTACCTCTGAAGGTTTAGAGCTTTAGGTAGTGAGTATGGTTAGATGGTTCTTCTCTCAGCACATATCAAAGCTGCAGGCCAAGGTTAAATCTAGACATAGTTTCCTCTATCGTAATCGCTCCTCTTTCATCCCAGCTGCCAAACTAACCCTGATTCAGATGACCATCCTACCCATGCTAGATTACAGAGATGTAATTTATAGATTGGCAGGTAAGGGTTCTCTCGAGCGACTAGATTTTCTTTACCATTCGATTTGCCGTCAATGCTTCTTATAGGACACATCACTGCACTCTATACTCCTCTGTAAACTGGTTATCTCTGTATACCTGTCGCAAGTCATATACTGTATCCTATTCTATTCTACTGTATCTTAGTCTATGCCGCTCTAACATTGCTTGTCCATATATTTTTATAATCTTAATTCCATTCCTTTACTAGATTTGTGTGTATTGGGTATATGTTGTGTAATTGTTAGATATTACTTGTTAGATATTACTGCACTGTCGGAGCTAGAAGCACAAGCATTTCACTACACCCGCAATAACATCTGCTAAACACGTGTATGTGACCAATAAAATTTGATTTGATGATTTGAAGACCCACTGGTTGATGCTTACTTAACCCTCTTAGGCCTCACTCCCCCCTATCGGAGATATCTACTGCAGCCCTCATCCTCCACATACAACACCTGTTCTGCCAGTCACATTCTGTTAAAGGTCCCCAAAGCACTGGCTTCTTCGCGTGATGTATTGCTATCTCTATCTTCTTGCCCTTTGTGCTGTTGTCTGTGCCCAATAATGTCTGTACCATGTTTTGTGCTGCTACCAAGTTGTGCTGCTGCCATGTTGTGTTGCTACCATGCTGTGTTGTCATGTGTTGCTGCCATGCTATGTTGTTGCCTTAGGTCTCTCTTTATGTAGTGTTGTGGTGTCTCTCTTGTTGATGCGTGTTTTGTCCTATATTTTTATTGCATTTTTTATTTTTAATCCCAGCCCCCGTCCCCGCAGGAGGCCTTTTGGTAGGCCGTCATTGAAAATAATAATTTGTTCTTAACTGACTTGCCTGGTTAAATAAAGAAATAAAACATAATAATAAACTCTGACCCTAAACACACAGACTTCCTACTCTTTATACTACTGTAACGGATAGCCAGCCAGGCAGACCCAACACTCAGTATCTGAGACAGTTCCCTAATGCCTGTTCTAAACTCTCCCACTTCATCCCTCTCCCATTGTTATTTAGGGTGCCCATTCTCTACTGTTGCCCATACTGGCCTTCTCATAGCCATGCTCATAATAGCTCCTCAGAGAGGACGGAATTCTAGTGGTGGAATCTTCCACCCTGGCAACCGAACAATGAATTCCATTCAGCATGACTGTGTGGTTTCAGGGGGATTCAGACTGAAGGGTTTCCCACAAACCCCTTTAATTACCACGACCAGAGACTCAACTGCTCTCTCCATCCAGGAATGTGCTCCCAAAACCAGAAATGCTTCTGTTCCATTCAGGCTGCTCTGTGAAACTCTTCCATAATTCCACAGGCGGCAGGGGAATGAGTACTGTACCAGAGAGCTGGAAATGGGTTGATTTCCCCGAAATTAAATGGTGAAGGTTGGGCCATCAAAGACTGTATATCTGCTGAGGAGGGATGGATGATGCTTTCGGTCTGTCTGTCTTCTGTGTCGCCTCCCTGGGTACAGAGTTTACCTGCTGTTTTAGTTGTAGGGAGCTTGAGGGAGATCAGTTATTCCATGGTTATTGTACATGGTGTAATAGAAGAGAGGAGAAGAGAGGAGAGGAGGAGCGGAGGAGAGACGAGAGGAGTGGAGTAGAGTAGATAGGAGAGGAGGAGAGAGAAGGGGAGACGAGAGGAGTAGAGTAGATAGGAGAGGAGGAGAGAGAAGGGGAGACGAGAGGAGTAGAGTAGATAGGAGAGGAGGAGAGAGGAGAGACGAGAGGAGTAGAGTGGAGAGGAGAGGAGAGGAGGAGAGAGAGAGGGGAGAGGAGTAGAGTAGAGAGGAGAGGAGAGGAGAAGAGAGGAGGAGAGTAGAGAGGAGAGGAGAAGAGAGGAGGAGAGTAGAGAGGAGAGGAGGAGAGTAGAGAGGAGAGGAGAAGAGAGGAGGAGAGAGAAGGGGAGAGGAGGAGAGGAGAGGAGAAGAGAGGAGGAGAGAGAAGGGGAGAGGAGTGGAGTGGAGTAGATAGGGGAGAGGAGTAGAGTAGAGAGGAGAAGAGAGGAGGAGAGAGAAGGGGAGAGGAGTGGAGTGGAGTAGAAAGGAGAGAGAAGGGGAGAGGAGTAGAGTAGAGGAGAGGAGGAGAGAGGAGAGGAGAGAATGTGAAAATGCAACAAGCTCACGAGAGTAGAGAAAAAAATAACACTGAAATGTAGTTGAACTGCTGTAAGGAGACAATACAGACACTAGACAGACTTCACACTCTGTAACAAGAGCGACGAAGAGGGAAGGAGAAAGGAGAAGAGAGGATGTGAACTGCTGTAAGGAGACAATACAGACACAAGACACACTTCACACTCTGTAACAAGAGCGACGAAGAGGGAAGGAGAAAGGAGAAGAGAGGATGTGAACTGCTGTAAGGAGACAATACAGACACAAGACACACTTCACACTCTGTAACAAGAGGGACGAAGAGGGAAGGAGAGAGCAGTACCTGTCATGGATGAGGTAATGGACGTTATAGTGATGTGAGGCTCTCACACTCCTCTTTAGGAATTAGTGAGGTTTTGTCAGTGTTCAAACAGCCTGAAGACAGTGTCATCATGATGAAATGGAACGAGAACATGAAAGACTACTTGGACTCCATAACATGATCTGGCTAAAACATCCTTAGCCTTTCCTACTGGGACCCACCCCACCATGATATCTTGCTTTTCTGGACATACTTTAGATTCTCCTGCAGTAGCTAAGGCTGGTGAGATCGCTTTCCTTACCTAGCTATAATGGCATTCCCAATGCAACGACGCAACGCAGCCACCTCTAGCTTTGCCCTTATTAGTGCAGAGTGTGACCTTTTCAGAAAGTCAATGAGAGCCCAATCAGGTTGCTGCTGGTTCCACTTCCTTCACATACTGTGTGTGTGGCTGGCCTTTATGAATAAATAAAAACTCAAGTACCTGCATAGAACAGTGCTGCAGCAGTAAGTAACGTCATTATCAGTCTACTGTAGATGATCAGGTTTGTTATCATTTCATTCAAGTGCACATGTACTGTACAGTATTGTGTAGTGGAGCATGTACAGGCCATAGTCCCAGTCGGTATTAGATAGAACGCCGTTGCTGTCCTGCCCTCCTGTGGGGAAAACAAACTGTGGTAACCTAGTTACCCCGTTGGCTCACATAAAATACTTGACCTTTTTCAAATGCAATGTTCTTGTTGTCTGCTTGTTTTAGTAAATTACAAAACTACATTTAAGAGTACAATATGTCTGAAGATTACTTTTCAACATGGCCTGCTCCCGAGCGTTCTCCCTACTAAGAAAAACGTCATTTTGTAGGGCTTCCCTCATGTCCCTTTTCATGACGGTGCTAGCAGCCACATGAGTGTTAGCTAGCTACCGACTGGAACATTAAGCTAGCCAAGACCAACAACACAAAGTGAATATACAACGGACTACAAGTTAAATGTGATGAAATGTTTTCCACACACATCGCTACGTTTAATACACTTGGATACCGGGTCCCCACATTTCCCACGTCAAATAGCCTGAAGCCACAGGGCTCTTCTCGCACGTTCTATTTCCCTACGTGGGAACATTGCGAAATGTAGGTCGGGATTTTTAATCTGGTTACATTAAGCCACATTGAACAACACAGCAGCTTTTCGGCATGTTTTGTTATTTCTGTATAACAGCAAATGTCACGTTTGTCATAGTGAGGAGACCAAGGCGCAGCGTGATAGGAATACATACTTCTTTTAATAAAGGAAAAACACTAAACAAACTAAGAAAATGAACGTGAAGCTATAAACAACGAGTGCTGACATGTAACTACACATAGACAATAACCCACAAAACCTAAATGGAAAATGGCAACCTAAATAGGATCCCCAATCAGAGACAACGATAAACAGCTGCATCTGATTGGGAAACGATTCAGGCCACCATATACCTACAATAACCTAGACTTTCAAAAACCCCATAGATCTACAAAAAACCCTAGACAACTCAAAACACGCATACCCACCCACGTCACACCCTGACCTGACCAAAATAATACAGAAAACATATATAACTAAGGTCAGGGCGTGACAGCAAATCGACAACGAAGTTGGTTCTTTTACAATGGGGGTCAATAGGAAAGAATGTTTGTTTTCTCCAATTTGTAGGTGTGGTCGAGTGGAATTCCTTATTATTACGTTAATATGGACTGGAAGTACACGGTACATAGAGCATGTGGTTCTTTACTCATCAGACTTGACTGATGAGATCAGATTCCCCTCTGGGAGTAAAGATAGCTGCTCTTTCTGCAAGCCTGAATTGGTTACCTTTCAATTACTGTCTTATTGGCATCTGACAAGCCAACAACTTTTTACTAATCTATCTAGCCTTCCAACAGTTGTTGGACCATAAAGTGTTTTTGGAAGTGGAAATGTATGTCAATGTGGATGGGACATTAGTGTTGAACCTTTGTGTCTGTGTCTGTGTTACTGGAGTTGTTTTGGTGGCTTTGACATTGATGGGTTGTGAGTGTGTCGCTATGTATGTGTGTCACGCCCTGGCCATAGAGAGGCTTTTATTCTCTATTTTGGTTAGGCCAGGGTGTGACTAGGGTGGGCATTCTAGTTTCTTTATTTCTATGTCTTCTGTTTCTATGTTTTGGCCGGGTATGGTTCTCAATCAGGGACAACTGTCTATCGTTGTCTCTGATTGGGAATCATACTTAGGCAGCCTGTTTTTCCACCTTAGTTGTGAGTAGTTGTCTGTGTTAGTGGCCTGTATAGCCCTAGTCAGCTTCACATTCGTTTTTGTTGTTTCTTGTTGGCGACATTTAAAATAAAAAGTAATGTACACTTACCACACTGCACCTTGGTCCGGTCATTTCCACCCTGACGACGTTCGTGACAGAACTACCCACCACAAACGGACCAAGCAGCTTGGTAAGGAGGAATGGACATGGGAGGACATCCTGAATGGGAAAGGATCCTGGACGTGAGGGGAGATTCTGGTGGAAAAGGATCGCCTGCCCTGGGAGCAGGTGGAAGCATCGAGGAAAGCGGAGGCAGCGAGTAAAAGGGCCCAGGCTTACACATGGTCAAGGCTGGCACGATAGACCGGGAGGCCACTCCCCAGACTTTTTTGGGGGGCACACGAGGAGATTGGCTGAGTCAGGTTGGAGACCTGAGCCAACTCCTTGTGCTTACCGTAGGGAGCGTGGTACTGGTCAGGCACCGTGTTATGCGGTGCGCGTTCACAGCCCGGTGCGCTACATTCCAGCTCCCCGCATCGGCCGGGCTAGAGTGGGCATCCAGCCAGGACGGATGGTGCCGGCTCAGCGCATCTGGCCGCCAGTGCGTCTTTATGGCCCAGGATATCCTGCGCCGGCTCTGCGCACTGTGTCTCCGGTGCGTCTGCACAGCCCAGTGCATCCTGTGCCAGCGCCCCGCCTTTGCCGGGTGAAGGTAACCATCCAGCCAGGACGGGTTGTGCAGGCTCTACGCTCGAGACCTCCAGTGCGCCTCCATGGCCCAGTGTATCCGGTGCCTGCTCCAAGAACCAGGCCTCCAGTATGTCTCCCCAGCCTGGTAAGCCCTGTGGCAGCTCAACGTACCAGGCTGTCCATACGTCTCCTCACTCCAGTGATGATCCATGGCACGAAGCCTCCAGTAATGATCCATGGCACGAAGCCTCCAGTGATGATCCATGGCACGAAGCCTCCAGTGATGATCCATGGCACGAAGCTTCCAGTGATGATTCATGGTACGAAGCCTCCAGTGATGGTCCATGGCCCGGAGCCTGCAATGAGGATCCATGACACGAAGCCTCCAGTATTGATCCGCGGTCCGGAGCCTGCAACGACGGTCTCCAGTCCGGAGCCTCCAGCGACGGTCTCCAGTCCGGAGCCTCCAACGACGGCCTCCAGTCCGGAGCCTCCAGCAAGGGTCTCCAGTCCGGAGCCTCCAGCGACGGTCCCCAGTCTGGAGCCGCCAGCGACGGTCCCCAGTCTGGAGCCGCCAGCGAGGGTCCCCAGTCCGGGGCCTGCAGCGAGGGTCCCCAGTCCAGAAGCGCCACCAAAGTGGGGGGAGCCAGAGGTGGAGCGGGGTCTGCGTCCCGCACCGGAGCCGCCACAGAAGTAGATGCCCACCCGGACCCTCCCCTATAGAGTCAGGTTTTGCGGCCAGAGTCCGCACCTTTGGGGGGGGGGGGGTACTGTCACGCCCTGGCCATAGAAAGGCTTTTATTCTCTATTGTGGTTAGGCCAGGGTGTGACTAGGGTGGGCATTCTAGTTTCTTTATTTCTATGTTTTGGCCGGGTATGGTTCTCAATCAGGGACAGCTGTCTATCATTGTCTCTGATTGGGAATCATACTTAGGCAGCCTGTTTTTCCACCTTAGTTGTGAGTAGTTGTCTGTGTTAGTGGCCTGTATAGCCCTAGTCAGCTTCACGTGCGTTTTTGTTGGCAACATTTAAAATTTAAATGTACGCTCACCACGCTGCACCTTGGTCCGGTCATTTCCACCCTGACGACGTTCGTGACAATGTGAGTGTTTTTGGAAGAGGGTGTTTGCCGTTTGCTTTGTGATGGTGCTAGTAATGCCCTTGACTCTTCACTGTTGAAGTGGCATTCAAGTACTTAGTTTCTTTCATCAGAAGTTGACTAGCACAATCACATTTTAAATTCTCTGTGTGTTTTCTTGCAAACTTCTTCAAGTGTTGTCCAGAACTTTAAAACAACAGCCTTGTCCAAAGTGGTATTAGTTGTATTTGATGGGAAAATATTTTTAGCTGTGGCCTGCTGTTCTGGCATTATTGGGGAGAGAAAAGAAAGACAGGGAGAGAGAGAGAAAGGAGGGGAGAGAGAAGCAAGGGATATAATAAAAAAAGAAAGATGTATGTGGGTAATGAACTGTTCAATGACAGAGCAGCCCTGATGTGGTTTGGGGCAGTGCATTCTACTGAATTACTGCATTCTATGTTGATCAGGGTTTTTCAAACTGTGGTCTATGGGTCTGTGGAGGTACTGCAGGGGGTCTGTGATTCATTTTATATTTTGGAAACCTTTGTGGGGGGCTTTTTTTTCATGGAAAATGAATTATTTTATGAATAGCTGCAACAAAATGTAATTGTGGATACCATTTTTATGTCTCTGCGTCCAGAATATAGGGAGTTAGAGGTATTTTCACAAGCCTATGCTAACTAGCGTTAGCGCAATGACAAAGTCTACAGGAACAGTTAAGTAGATAAATGGCTAAATGGCCAAAATCTCAAACTATTCCTTTTTTATGGAGGAAATTACAGTCATTGGAATTAATTACAGGTTTTTTTCTGCATAAAAAAATCTTATGCGGGCTGTCTAAGTGGCAATTTTCAGAATGGAAAAACAGTTTCAGTGTTTCATTTGCGATTATCCCTGACTATCTGACTATCAAAGATGGTATTATAAAAAAAATATGTACCATCTTTGAGAAGTGAAAATCAAATAAAAGCTAGACAGTCAGGGATAATTGCAAATTCCCAAAACCGGGCATTCAGAGCAGGTGCCTATTGATTTGCTATACATTTTGAGCAGAGGAACATGGCATTAGCCATGGCAAAACAGAACTGCAGGAAATTAGCTTTAAACTGCAAAAATGATTCTCAGCTCCCGGCCAAACTGTAGAATTGCATGAAAATTAGCTTCAAATCTGCAACATTTTCTCAAAACTCAATGGGAAAAGGTTCTGTACATACAGTGACCAAGATACCATTCTAGCTATGTTAGAGTTTACACTTCCCCTTCCAATGAACCGTGGGGGGGTCAAAATAATGAAACTGTCGGCCAAAATTATTATTTTTTAAATGTTGATTACTTCTACTTCCCACTGGGCACACACTGGTTGAATCAATGTTGTTTCCACGTCATTTCAATAAAATTGTGTGGAATAGACATTGAATTGACCTCTGTACCCAGTGGGTTGCCATTATCATTTTTAATTTGTTTATTATTTAACCAGGCAAGTCAATTAAGAACAAATTCTTATTTACAATGACAGCCTACACCGTCCAAACCCGGACGACACTGGGCTAATTGTGCGCCACCCTATGGGACTCCCAATCATGGCCGGATGTGATGCAGCCTGGATTCGAACCATGTACTGCAGTGACGCCTCTTGCACTGAGATGCAGTGTGTTTATTAACATATGATTGGGGTCTCTGGGTCCTCCTCTCTGGAATTTGTTTTCATTGACAAGGGCAAGGAAGAGAACATTCATGCACATGCATTTTTCATCAGCTGGTGATTTATACAGTGGGGAGAACAAGTATTTGACACACTGCAGATTTTGCAGGTTTTCCTACTTACAAAGCATGTAGAGGTCTGTATGCTGTATGCTGTATGGGTCTTCCAGCATGACAACGACCCAAAACACACAGCCAGGGCAACTAAGGAGTGGCTCCGTAAGACGCATCTCAAGGTCCTGGAGTGGCCTAGCCAGTCTCCAGACCTGAACCCAATAGAAAATCTTTGGAGGGAGCTGAAAGTCCGTATTGCCCAGCGACAGCCCCGAAACCTGAAGGATCTGGAGAAGGTCTGTATGGAGGAGTGGGCCAAAATCCCTGCTGCAGTGTGTGCAAACCTGGTCAAGAACTACAGGAAACGTATGATCTCTGTAATTGCAAACAAAGGTTTCTGTACCAAATATTAAGTTCTGCTTTTTTGATGTATCAAATACTTATGTCATGCAATAAAATGCAAATTAATTACTTAAAAATCATACAATGTGAATTTCTAGGTTTTTGTTTTAGATTCCGTCTCTCACAGTTGAAGTGTACCTATGATAAAAATGACAGACCTCTACATGCTTTGTAAGTAGGAAAACCTGCAAAATCGGCAGTGTATCAAATACTTGTTCTCCCCACTGTATATTATATTGAGTATTTTCTCAAGAGTCTTTGTTGCACTCAGTCTGTGTGCTAGTGGGGGTGTTGGGATGATGTAGGTTGTGCTCTGCCTGTTTGCGCGTGCGTGTGTGTGTTTGTGTGAATGATGCAGCCCTGGAGCCTCCTGTTCTAATGCGATGAGCAGTACAGCAGGAGGGAGATGAGTTCTGCTCCATTGTGAGAGACAGGCAATGAGTGTGTGGTAATTTGCATCCAGACTTTAATTGGTCGAAATGCACGTTCCGAAGAGGCTACACTATCAGGATGTGGATGAGTAGAGAGGCAGGTGACAGAATGTGGGGAAAGAGCTAATTGGTTTCTTCTCATCCCTCTGTTGCTCCTGTCTGTCACAGTGGGGAAAAGTACCCAATTATCATACTTGAGTAAAAGTAAAGATACCTTAATAGAAAATTACTCAAGTAAAAGTCACCCAGTACAATACTACTTGAGTAAAAGTGTAAAAGTATTTGGTTTTAAATATAATTAAGTATCAAAAGATATCTAATTGCTAAATATACTTAAGTATTAAAAGTATAAATACTTTCATATTCCTTATATTTATCAAACCAGACAGCATTATTTTCTTGTTTTTTAATTTACGGATAGCCAGGGGCATGCTCCAACACTCAGACATAATTTACCCATGAAGCATGTCTTTAGTGAGCCTGCCAGATCAGGGGCAGAAAGGATGACCAGGGATGTTCTCTTGATAAGTGTGTGAATTAGGCAATGTTCCTGTCCTGCTAAGCATTCACAATGTAACAGGTACTTTTGGGTGTCAGGGAAAATGTATGGTGTAAAAAGTACATCCTTTTGTTTAGGAATTATTGTCAAAAAACATAAATAGTAAAGTACAGATACTCCAAAAAACGACTTAAGTAGTACTTTCAAGTATTTTTACTTAAGTACGTTACACCACTGTCTGTCCTCATGTCTTCGCTCATCCTTCTGTTGCTCCTGTCTGTCCTCATGTCTCCTCTCATCCCTCTGTTGCTTATGTCTGTCCTCGTGTCTCTGGAACATTACTGGCTGAGTTGTTGATATGAGATTGATAATGAAAGGTCCATTCTGATGAAACTGTCTTAAAGAAAGAGGTTCCCTTCTTGGAATGTCTGTAATCCCAGCTTTCATTATTTAATGTAAAGACTGTGTGTGTATTGTCAGAAGTGTAATGTCAGTTCTTTCAGTGTGTGCAGCAGAGGAGGCTGTTGGGGGGAGCTATATGAGGATGGGCTCATTGTAGTGGCTGGAATGGAACGGTATCAAACACATCAAACATATCGAAACCACTTGTTTGACTCCGTTCCATTTGGAGCCAGTATGCTCAAGTGTGCTGCCCCCTCATGCATCGCTCAGTAACCCATATCTTAAATCTAACATTATCAGGAAATATACAAAAGTAAGGAAAACAGCTTATGTGGGGGATGGTAGTGATCTTGATCTTCTCCAGGCTCCCATGTCTAGCTAAGATTCTCAAATCTTTGGTAAATAAGCAACTTCGCAATTTTTTATCTGAGCTTGCTATTTTAAATATAAATCAATCTGGGTTCAGGCCAGGGCATAGCACTACCACAGTAACCACTTTAGTTGTTAGTGATATTGTCAATGCTTTAGATGCTAAAATGAATTGTGCTGCCTTGTTTGTGGACCTGTCAAAAGCGTTTGATACTGTTGATCATGCTATTTTATTGAACAAGTTGTCTTCGATTGGCCTGGGCTCTAATGTCTGCTCATGGTTTCATTATTTTAGTGACAGAACTCACGCCATCTTGATTGAAATACATAAAGGTGTTCCGCAGGGGTCGATACTAGGACCTGTTCTTTTCAGTATTTTTATAAATGCTATTGGTCAATCTGTTTAAAATCGTAAATTTCATCTATATGTGGATGATACTATTACGTACGCAATTTCACCGACTACTGACCTGGCTGTGACAAGGCTACAGTCTGATTTTGCAGCTGTACAGGAAGCCCTTACTGAGTTAACTTCTCTAGGGTATGTGGGACGGTATAGCGTCCCACCTCGTCAACAGCCAGTGAAACTGCAGGGCGCCAAATTCAAAACAACAGAAATCACATAATTTAAATTCCTCAAACATACAAGTATTTTACACCATTTTAAAGATACACTTGTTGTAAATCCAGCCACAGTGTCCGATTTGAAAAAGGTTTTACGACGAAAGCACACCAAACGATTATGTTAGGTATGTGCCAAGTCACAGAAAAATAGCAATTTTTCCAGCCAAAGAGAGCAGTAACAAAAAGCAGAAATAGAGATACAATTAATCACTAACCTTTGATGATCTTCATCAGATGACACTCATAGGACTTCATGTTACACAATACATGTATGTTTTGTTCGGTAAAGTTCATATTTATATAAAAAAATCTGAGTTTAGACGGGACGCTACTGTCTCACTTGGCAAAAAGCCTGAGAAAATGCAGAGCGCCAAATTAAAATGAATTACTATGAAAATTACTATAAAATCAAACTTTCATTAAATCACACATGAAAGATACCAAATTAAAGCTACACTGGTTGTGAATCCAGCCAACATGCCAGAATTCAAATAGGCTTTTCGACGAAAGCATACGACGCTATTATCTGAGGATAGCACCATTGTAAACAAAGAGAGATACGCATATTACAACCCTGCAGGCGCGACACAAAACGCAGAAATAAAAATATAATTCATGCCTTACCTTTGACGAGCTTCTGTTGGCACTCCAATATGTCCCATAAACATCACAAATGGTCCTTTTGTTCGATTTAATTCCATCGATATATATCCAAAATGTCAATTTATTTGGCGCGTTTGATCCAGAAAAACACAGTTTCCAACTTACTCAAACGTGACGACAAAATATCTCAAAGGTTACCTGTAAACTTTGCCAAAAAATGTCAAACTACTTTTGTAATACAACTTTAGGTATTTTTTTACGTTAATAATCAATCAAATTGAAGACGGGATGATCTGTGTTTAATACCGGAGGAAAACAATGTGTAACATGCTTTCAGCTGCCTCTATTCTTAAACCACTGTGTGCCTCTAACAAACCTGACACGTTGAGTGACTCTCGCTCAAGATGGCCGTACTTCTTCATAACACAAAGGAATAACCTCAACCAATTTCTCAGGACTGTTGACATCCAGTGGAAGCCGTAGGAACTGCAAGCAGGTCGCTTAGAAATCTGGTTTCCCAATGAAAACCCATTGAAAAGAGAGTGACCTCAAAAAAACTAAATCTGAATGGTTTGTCCTCTGGGTTTCGCCTGCTAAATAAGTTATGTTATTCTCACAGACATGATTCAAACAGTTTTAGAAACTTCAGAGTGTTTTCTATCCAAATCTACTAACAATATGCATATCTTATCTTCTGGGGAGGAGTAGCTGGCAGTTGAATTTGGGTATGCTTTTCATCCAAACGTGAAAATGCTGCCCCCTACCTAGAGAAGTTAACATGGGCAAAACTAAATACATTATGTTTTCAAGTTCTCATAAGATTGACTCAGATTGATTACATCTTCACTCATCAGATGGTTCTATAATTGAACAAGTCCCTGCTTACAAATACCTTTGCATTCGTATTGACAATGATGTAAAGTTTAAAAAGCGAATGAGCTTGTTAAGAAGCTAAGATTTAAAGTGTTAAAAAATGTTTGAAACAGATCTAGCCTTTCTAGTCAGCAGGAAGCAGATTGTGCAGTCAACCCTTTTACCTGTTTTTGATTATGGTGCTACTATTTATCAAAGTACAGCTGCCTCTATTCTTAAACCACTGTGTGCCGTTTATCATAGCACCCTTCGTTTTATCACAGGATACAGTTTTATTATTCATCAATGTATTCTTTGCCAAGAGGTTGGATGGGCCTCTTTAAAGTCACATAGATCACATCGTTACACTCTTTTTGTTTACAAAGCCCTGCTCTATAAGCTTCTGACTTACCTAACATCACTTAAAATGACAAGTTATCAAACCCTACAGAGTTACAGTACGTAAATTGGCCATTAATTTCCTTACACCCTATGTTTGGAATAATCTCCACAAGACGTTTTGTTGGATGCTTTGACATCCCTAGGGCAATTCAGACAGCTGACAGATTTTTATAATAAAGAATGTGTTTGTTTTAAATGACTGTGTTTTGTATCTTAATGTGTATTTAATGTGTATATTGCCTATATTTATGTTTATCTATAATTGCCTGTTGTATGTCTTTGTTTTTGGATTGTGCAGGGCTCATTTGTAAAAGAGACTTTAGTCTCAATTTGACTTCCCTGTTGAAATAAAGGTAATTAAATACAATTCCATTCCAACCATTACAATGAGCCCGTCCTCCTATAGCTCCTCCCACTCTCTGGTTTGCAGGGTTGTTATCCAGTCAAACAATATCACAATGTCCTAAGGAGCCTCACTAACTGACATCTATAAGTGGCTGCAGGTTCAACTAATTCTCTAGTCAACTAATTCTTACTTTCACCTCCCACACACTGGCTTTCAGGGACCTCCGGCTGTATGTATGCCAGGAGGGTTGTATGTTGAGATCTGTGGCTAGACTCCTACTCAAAATCCTTTACCATTGCTGTCTCTGATCAAGATATCAAAGGATTACAGCAATGTTTTCTGAGGCATTACATATTTCTCCAATCAGGTATTAGCTCTCTAATACACATCCTATATGATTACACTGTGTAGTGGTGTCGTGGCTCGTGATTAGCTGGGAGGCGGGTGTCCCAGAGAGAGATGGTCCATCTGGCGTGCAGTCTGACCCCTGGTGTGGTCGTTAGGGGGTGGGGCAGGGCGGAACAGGGTGGGGGTCACCAGCAGGAGGCTGAGGAGGACAGGAGAGGTGGGGGATGGGGGCGGGCGCGGGGACAGATTGCCATGCATCCCTCATCTGGGTTATGCAAACGGTAGTAGCAGGGAAGGAGGACATGGACTTCTCCTTGGTGTGAAGGGAAGAGTGGATGTGGCGGCCTAGCTGTGTTCCGTGGGAGCTGGATGGAGGGGACGTGATTGGAGGTAAAGCAGGAAACGTACAGCCTCTGTCTCAGTCAATGTCAGACAGGACTAGAGTAGCATCAGTCGGCTAATCCTGCGCTGGATGGAGGATATGTACAGGTCTCATTACATTACTACGCAGGCTTTGTTTTGGTCACTTCTCAGTCACATCTCTGAGCAGTATTCTCTTCAGACTGTACTGTAGAAAAGGCTTTAAAATGAGACCGGTGCATTTTATACATCTTGTAATGGGATCCGCGCAGATATACTGTATACTGTAACATGTGATGCTATTATTTAGCCTTGAGATCAGCGATATGCAGACATCTAATATGGCAGCTCACTGTCCTAAACTCAGGTGCGAGGGTGTGTGCGTGCGTGTGTGCATTCCTTTTCGTGTGTGTCAAGAGGGGGGTTACAGACAGATTGGGTGAGTGTCGACATGATGACAGAAACAGGAAGTGGATAGAGGAGGATGACTCATCCATACTGTCAAGTGCCTCTGAGAAGGTGTAACCACAGTGTGATCTAAATGGATGAGGACTGAGCTGGGTCTCTTTCTCTTTCTCTCTCTCGCTCTTTCTCTCTCTCTCCGAGGCTTTGAATGGCCTCATGCACAGATGAGGGAATTTCCTGTAATAGACTTCTGATTGAGGAATTTGCCTTTTGAGCACATACTGTAAGATCCGCTAAGGTTCTCAAGATAAGCCTGTCACTTCTATCGTCCGCCCTCAGGCAACGATCAGCAGCCCACTAAATGTATGTATTTTGTTCTAATTTGGTGACTTTACCCTTTTCAGAAATTCCTAAGCCGTAAATTAGCCTGCGATACTCCTATCTCATTTATCAAACAGCAGAATGACATTTTTGGGCAAGGATCCGGTGTTGCAGTACACTGCTCAGATGAGAGCTGGTTAGTTTAGGAAAGAAGCAACAATAACCGGCTCGTTGATCGAGTTATTTGACAGGAGGTGTGAGTGTTCTGGTTGGATTGGTTGGGTATTGCCATTTGTTTACTTTGTTTGTGATTCCGTTTACGGCTTTTAGAACTATGAGCAGCTGTGTTGTTTAATGATAGCTGTTAAAGTTCAAGGTAAAAGTGTTCTTTCATGGTAGTTGTGAGAACTGCGTGTGATAGTAATGTGTAGTACAATGGAGGTTGGGGGAGCTGGGGTCTAATAGTACTGTTTAATGAGAGTTGGGAGTTGTGTGTGTGGTGAGCTTTGGGAGTTGTGTGTGGTAGTTGTTATTGAACAGTACTTCTGAGGGCTCTGTCTTTTTAATGCCGTATATCAATCACAAGTTAGCTTTCCTTCTCATCAGTCATGCTGTATTACATAGGCTTTAGTTTCTCTGCAGTTCTTTACCACTTTCTATAGAGAAGATTAAAGTTTAAGCCTATTGTTGCCTGTGCAGCTGTTGCTAAGCAACTACCATTGGATGGTATGCCGCAGAGGAACATAATAAATTATGTTTGTCGGACTCCATTTAACCTTTGCTATCACAATGAGTTTCAAAGTTGCCGCTAGCTTCCAGTCGTTGTGAATAACAGACCAGTATGTGTTTATGACCTGTGACTGTGTATATCAGGGATGGGCAACTGGTGGCTGGCCACTTTTTTAGGCCCGCGGATCCATTTCCTATTATTACGATTTTTTTTGTGAACTTACTGTTGAGAGTTAGAATAATAGAACACAAAAGGTGAAATTTCAAAATGTGGTTGTGCATCAGCAGTTTTTCTCTTGTGTCTTTGGCTATGCCAGATTAATTGCTATGACATACTATTCTATAAAATAATTTCTCCGTAATTAATATTACCTGATTGAACTAATCATGTAAATGTAATTAACTAGAGAGGGACACCACGAAATAATATTTATAGAGCTGTTATCTTCCGAATAAACTCTTAAAGATTTAGTAATATTTTATGTCAATAGCAGTCAACATCAATCGTCATCTTACTTCAGTCTCATCTGAAAGTTGTAAATCTTTCGTTATCTGCAAGAATCCTGGCTAACAAGTTGAATCAGCAATACAAAATTGGGTTTAATTATTTATTTACTAAATACCTAACTAATCACACAGAATCACCACATACACAATTAAATCATAACTTGATTACAAATTGCCGTCATAAAGGAAAACGTCCCTAGCGGGCGGAATAGATATGACAGCTTGTTACACAAAGGAAAGGGGCGGGGTTTTAGTGAAAGAGCGGGAGACTGGAACAGAGGCGAAGCTGTGCTATCGTAAATACAGTATCTTATGCATTCTAAATTACCGGCCATTTGGAAAAGGAAAATGCAATAAATATTTACTCTGAGCTGCGCTTTAGTAGGTTGGTGGTAGATGGAAGACCGTCTTGCCAAACCGAGTCCTCTGTCCTTTGAAGAATGTCTCTGGTGGTCACTGGATACGTTGGAGTAACGTCGTTGTGTAGTAGACGGGATACTCTGACTGTCCTTCCTAACCTGCGTTTGTAGCAGCTGTTGCTAACTCAACGGCTAGGAGGTATCACTTCTGTAGTGAATACGAGTTCAAAGTTCATACCATTTACAACCAAAGTTCATGCTGATGTTGGCTTAGTTCTGTAGTTATTATCTGAACCATTCTGACATCGGATCGTCATCCTAATGTACCCGGAACAGAAGGTTATAATTTTGTCAATGGCTTTATATAGTGGAGGGAGAGGGGTGTGTCTGAAAAGTTTATAACCCATGTCTCTTCACAGGGGCGGGCCCCTGGTTGAGCAGAAGCCCAAACTTATGAAAACCCAAATCTCTCATTTGGAAGCTAAAATTACGTTTCATCTCTTCACAAATAATTTCATATTCAAACATTTGAATTAAACAACAATTCCATGTGAATCCGATACCTCTGATGTTTAGACTTTCCACAGTAGAGTTTATGTCATTCTATCATTGATGAGAATGTGTCAGAGGGCAACCAAACTGACATAATATACCTTAAGTACCACCGCATATGTTCAGTTGGTCGGATTACCAGAATATTGTTCATTTCCCCGCAACTTCTGATGTTCCCAGAATCTCTATGTTAACCAAGGGGTTTTCTTATGTCACATCAGTAGGGAAGAGGAACGAGGGAGGGGGGAAAGAGGTATTTATGACTGTCATAAACCTACCCCCAGGCCAACGTCATGACACTTGTTATGTCAGTCACTGACATTTACTCAATTAGCCCATTTCAACTAACATTTTTTAGATTGGTAAATTCATCTAATGGCCAGCTATCTAAACTTTTAATAATCGTGTGCGAATTACTGACCGTGGCCCCCCATTGATTTTGTTAGTCACTCTCATGCAGATATCATATTAAATAAAAAATGCAAACATTTCTCTCCACCCTATGGCAAAGTATGTAGAATAGCAGGAAATTAGGTGTAAACCTGCACATTTTTCTCTCTGCTCCAAAGCAAAATGTGTAGAATTGTATGGGGTCAATTTCACGCCATATGTATTGAATTCAAAATAAAATAATTTGTGAACATGAAAAATAAAGTTCAGAATGTAAACATTATATTGTCAAGGATGGGTGAAATAATGCATGTTGAAATCAAAAACCAAACAATTGAAAGAAAAATGTATAGAATTGTAAACAAAAATAAGACATCAAAACAAAACCCCAAAACTTGTAAGCAAATCATTTTAAAGCGAGAGCAAACCTCTATGACAAATTCTTAAAAAAAATATTTGAAAACGAATGCAAAAAATCGATTTCGGTTAAACTTTCCCAGCAACCAATCCTATTGAATACATTTTGCCTAGATTTGCTCTTGCCTGCATGTACTACCTTTGTTGCTTGTATCTTTGCTTTTAATGTCTGTTTCTTTGCTTTCAAAGCCAGTCTTTTCGATTGCGAGTTTTGTCATAATTTTTCTTTGAAGGGCGGTTTAGAGGGAGGTGTAGACAATGAGTCTCCATTGGTCCGCTAGTTTTGGAATGTGTTTGGTATTTGGTTGGTATTATTTTATTTTATTTTGAATTCAATACATATGGTGTGAAATTGACCCCATAGAATTGCAGAACACATGCTTTAGAACTGCAGCACGTTCTCTACACAATGTGGGTACGCAGACCTGCGAGCCACTGTGGCCACTCATGATGAGTTCAGATTTTTTGTGAGCCCCACCCCCATCAAAGTTGCCCATTCCTGATCCCGCAGTATCACTGATGTCACAGATTAATTTAGACAGTCACAAGTGCACTAGAAGAGTGGAGATCGGGATGCACTGTAAAACACCTTCCCAAATCAAATCAAATTGTATTTGTCACATGCGCAAAAATACAACACCTTATAGTGAAATGCTTACTTACAAGCCCTTAAACAACAATGCAGTTTTAAGAAAATAAAAAATAAAAAAGTAAGAGATATGAATAACAAATGATTAAAGATCAGCAGTAAATAACAATAGCGGAGCTATATACAAGGGGTGCCAGTACAGAGTCAATGTGCGGGGCCACCGGTGTCGAGGTAATTGAGGTAATATGTACATGTAGGTAGAGTTATTAAAGTGACTATGCATAGATAATGTAGATAATAGATAATAGATAATGACAGTAGCAGCAGCGTTCCAGAGAGGGGGGGGGCAATGCAAATAGCCTGGGTAGCCATTTGATTAGCTGTTCAGGAGTTTTATGGCTTGGGGGTAGAAGCTATTTAGGAGCCTCTTGGCCCTAGACTAGGGCGCTCCGGCGCTCGGTACCTCCGGCGCTCGGTACCTCCGGCGCTCGGTACCAGAGAGAACAGTCTATGACTAGGGTGGCTGGAGTCTTTGACAAGTTTTAGGGCCTTCCTCTGACACCGCTTGGTATAGAGGTCCTGAATGGAAGGAAGCTTGGCCCCGGTGATGTACTGGACCGTACGCACTACCCTCTGTAGTGCCTTGCGGTCGGAAGCCATACCAGGCAGTGATGCAACCCATCGGGATGCTCTTGATGGTGCAGCTATAGAACCTTCTGAGGACCCATGCCATATCTTTTCAGTCTCCTAAGGGGGAATAGGTTTTGTCGTGCCCTCTTCATGACTGTCTTGGTGTGCTTGGACCATGTTCGTTTGTTGGTGTTGTGGACCACAAGGAACTTGAAGCTCTCAACCTGCTCCACTACAGCCCCGTTGATGAAAATGGGTGAGTGCTCGGTCCTCCTTTTCCTGTCGTCCATAATCATCTCCTTTGTCTTGATCACGTTGAGGGAGAGGTTGTTGTCCTTGCACCACATGATCAGGTCTCTGACCTCCTCCCTATAGGCTGTCTCATCGTTGTCGGTGATCAGGCCTACCACTGTTGTGTCATCAGCAAACTTAATGATGGTGTTGGAGTCATGCCTGGCCGTGCCGTATCTGTGGGTCTGCAGACACTAGCTTGGCAGATTCATTGAATTTATCAGGTCTTACTACTCAGCCATTTGGTTCAAACTGGAGCAACAGAATTATGAAATCTAGGTAATATGGGATTCTTACTACCACAGATGGATGATGAAGTAGAGGTTGAATTGATGGTTGAATTTGAGGGTTCATAAGAGGCATTCAGTACCGTACTTCCATTTCACACAAGAAACAGAGAACACATAGACAGGCAAGCAACCCTTAGTTTCTGGCCTGCGACTAGTAACTCTACAACAAGGGAACCGTAAATTGATCTGAAGTGTTGAGTGGAATGTAAGTCTTTTTGTGTACGCATGGCCAGCTGCTCTGTAGGAAGATGGCCTGGATGAATCTGGTTTGAATTAAAAACTCAACCGAGAGCTCACTCGTAGTTCATTAATCTGAGCTCATATCAGGGGGCAGAGGTGCAGAGTAACTCCAGTCTATCTTAACCTGCCAACCTGTCCCCAGGGAGGTGGCTGCTGCCTCAGGGAGTCACAAGGCATGAACAGCAGTAGATGTCACTGTAGTGTAATTTGTGACCGACTGGCTCGATTTGGTCTCATGTAGCAAAATTTTAAATGGTGTTTTTAACATTGGATAAAAGTAGAGACTCAGAGCTAGAAAATTGTATATCATACACTACAGTTAGAAACAACGGGAAAGTAATTCTGCTGTGAAAGTTGATAAACGTGTAACCTCATTTTTGAGAAAATGGCCTTGGAATGTTTTGGTACCTACTGGAGAGTTCTTCTTTGTCTATACCCATTCAGCATCGTTCATACTCTCTTAAGCTTTAGCCCCACCCATCTCTTTAAGGGTTGATCCGAGCGTTCTGTCCTAACAACAGCAGTCAAGCACCAAAACTAACTGGCTAACGTTGGCTAGCTACTTCCAGTTACAAATGAGATAACAGCTCTCTGACCATTTAGCTCACCCTAGCAGAGCTGATTAGCCTATTTTTATGTTATCCTTTTTATGTTATGCCACTATGCTGCTGGCAACAATTTATGCTTTTTTGCCAACATTTACTGACACCGGCCATATTCAATGGGTGTTGAGCGTTCGTAAATTCTTCAGTTATTCTGCACTCTGGCACACTCAGACGAGAGTGCTCTGAAATCGTAGTTTATAGCCACAGTGAAATTACCAGCTACGTCTATCACAGAGACATTCTATTGAAATGATTACTTGCATAGTGGCTAGCTAGCTACGTAAACAATGAACCATAATCCCAACTCATGATGTTACTACACTGCATGACTCTGTAGGTAGCTAACCAACCAGGTTCAATGTTAGCTAGCTAATGTTAGGCTATAACTAGCAAAGCAAACGGCTCTGAGATACGAATAATATTACTACAGTCGTGGCCAAAAGTTTTGAGAATGACACAAATATTAATTTTCACAAAGTCTGCTGCCTCAGTTTGTATGATGGCAATTTGCATATACTCCAGAATGTTATGAAGAGTGATCAGATGAATTGCAATTAATTGCAAAGTCCCTCTTTGCCATGCAAATTAACTGAATCCCCCAAAAACATTTCCACTGCTGTCACACCCTGGCCTTAGTATTCTTTGTTTTCTTTATTATTTTAGTTAGGTCAGGGTGTGACATGGGGAATGTTTGTGTTTTATCGGTTTTGGGTGGTTATATGGTAAAGGGGGTGTTGGGTGTAGTGTATGGGTTTGTGTTGAGTGTATGTGTCTAGCTGTGTCTATGTTGGTGTAGTTGTCTAGGAGAGTCTATGGTTGCCTGAATGGGTTCCCAATTAGAGACAGCTGATTTCTGTTGTCTCTGATTGGGAGCCATATTTAGGGTAGCCATAGGCTTTCGTTTGATGTGGGTAATTGTCTATGTTATACGTTTGTAGCCTGTATGTGCACTACGTTCATAGCTTCACGGTCGTTTGTTTGTTTTGTTAGTTTTGTAATAGTGTTTTGTTTTTGGTTCTCCTTCTTCATAATAAAAAGGAAGATGGCTTATTTTCCTAATGCTGCGTTTTGGTCCGTCAATCCTCCACACGATCGTGACAGAATTACCCACCAATACAGGACCAAGCGGCATGTAAAGCGGCAACAGGACCCACCTACACAGGATTCTTGGACATGGGAGGAGATACTGGATGGTAAGGGGCCTTGGGCACAACCGGGAGAATATCGCCTTCCTCGTGAAGAGCTGGAGGCAGCTAAAGCCGAGAGGAGGCGATATGAGGAGGCAGCACGGAAACAAGGCTGGAAGCCCGTGAGTACAACCCAAAAATTTCTTGGGGGGGGCCTTAAAGGGAGTGTGGCGAAGTCAGGTAGGAAACCTGCGCCTACTCCCTGTACTTACCGTGGAGAGCGAGAGTACGGGCAGACACCGTGTTACGCAGTAGAGCGCACGGTGTCTCCTGTACGCGTGCATAGCCCGGTTCGGTACATTCCAGCTCCACGTATCGGCCGGGCTAGATTGAGCGTTGAGCCGTATGTCATGAAGCCGGCCCAACGCATCTGGTCACCAGTGCGTCTCCTCGGGCCGGCGTACATGGCACCAGCCTTACGCATGGTGTCCCCGGTTCGCCTACATAGCCCGGTGCGGGTTATTCCACCTCCCCGCACTGGTCAGGCGACGGGGAGCATACAACCAGGTAGGGTTGGGCAGGCTCAGTGCTCAAGGGAGCCAGTACGCATGCACGGTCCGGTTTTTCCGGCGCCACCTCCCCGCCCCTACCCAGTACCACCAGTGCCTCCTCCACGCACTAGCCCTATGGTGCGTGTCTCCAGCCCTTTACCACCAGTGCCTAAACCACGCAACAAGCCTCCTGTGTGTCCCCAGAGTCCTGTGCGTCCTGTTGCTGCTCCCCGCACTAGCCCTGAGATGCGTGTCCCCAGTCCGGTACCACCAGTTCCGGCACCACGCACTAGGCCTAATGTGCGCTCCCAGGGTCCAGTATGCCCTGTTCCTTCTCCCCGCACTAGCCCTGAGATGCGTGTCCCCAGCCCGGTACCACCAGTTCCGGCACCACGCACCAGGCCTACAGTGCGCCTCAGCCGGCAAGAATCTGCCGTCTGCACAGCGATGCCTGAACTGCCCGTCTGCCAAGCGCCATCTGAGCCATCCGTCTACCCAGCGCCATCTGAGCCATCCGTCTACCCAGCACCATCTGAGCCATCCGTCTGCCCCGAGCCATTAGAGCCGCCCGTCTGTCCCGAGCCGTCAGAGCCGTTCGTCAGTCAGGAGCCGCTAGAGCCATTCGTCAGACAGGATCTGCCAGAGCCGCCAACCAGACAGGATCTGCCAGAGCCGCCAACCAGACAGGATCTGCCAGAGCCGCCAACCAGACAGGATCTGCCAGAGCCGCCAACCAGACAGGATCTGCCAGAGCCGCCAACCAGACAGGATCTGCCAGAGCCGTCAGCCAGCCATGAGCAGCCAGATCCGTCAGCCAGCCATGAGCAGCCAGATCCGTCAGCCAGCCATGAGCAGCCAGATCCGTCAGCCAGCCATGAGCAGCCAGATCCGTCAGCCAGCCATGAGCAGCCAGATCCGTCAGCCAGCCATGAGCAGCCAGATCCGTCAGCCAGCCATGAGCAGCCAGATCCGTCAGCCAGCCATGAGCAGCCAGATCCGTCAGCCAGCCATGGGCCGCCCCTCAGTCCGGAGCTGCCGTCCCTCAGTCCGGAGCTGCAGTCCCTCAGTCCGGAGCTGCAGTCCCTCAGTCCGGAGCTGCAGTCCCTCAGTCCGGAGCTGCAGTCCCTCAGTCCGGAGCTGCAGTCCCTCAGTCCGGAGCTGCCGTTCCTCAGTCCGGAGCTGCCCCTTATCCTGGTGCTCTCCCTTATCCTGGTGCTGCCCCTTACCCTGGTACTGCCCCTTAGTCCGGAGCTGGCCATTAGTCCGGAGCTGGCCATTAGTCCGGAGCTGCCCCTTAGTCCGGAGCTGCCCCTTAGTCCGGAACTGCCCCTTTATTCAGTGGGGTTAATGTGGAGGGGGGTCATTTGGAGGAAGCTAAGGAGGCGGTTAGTGACTGTGGTGGGGTGGGGACCACGACCAGTGCCGGAGCCGCCACCGTGGAAGGAAGCCCACCCAGACCCTCCCCTAGACTGTGTGCTGGTGCGCCCGGAGTTCGCACCTTAAGGGGGGGGTTATGTCACACCCTGGCCTTAGTATTCTTTGTTTTCTTTATTATTTTAGTTAGGTCAGGGTGTGACATGGGGAATGTTTGTGTTTTATCGGTTTTGGGTGGTTATATGGTAAAGGGGGTGTTGGGTGTAGTGTATGGGTTTGTGTTGAGTGTATGTGTCTAGCTGTGTCTATGTTGGTGTAGTTGTCTAGGAGAGTCTATGGTTGCCTGAATGGGTTCCCAATTAGAGACAGCTGATTTCTGTTGTCTCTGATTGGGAGCCATATTTAGGGTAGCCATAGGCTTTCGTTTGATGTGGGTAATTGTCTATGTTATACGTTTGTAGCCTGTATGTGCACTACGTTCATAGCTTCACGGTCGTTTGTTTGTTTTGTTAGTTTTGTAATAGTGTTTTGTTTTTGGTTCTCCTTCTTCATAATAAAAAGGAAGATGGCTTATTTTCCTAATGCTGCGTTTTGGTCCGTCAATCCTCCACACGATCGTGACAACTGCATTTCAGCCCTGCCACAAAAGGACCAGCTGACATCATGTCAGTTATTCTCTCGTTAACACAGGTGTGAGTGTTGACGAGGACAAGGCTGGAGATCACTCTGTCATGCTGATTGAGTTCGAATAACAGACAGGAAGCTTCAAAAGGAGGAAGGTGCTTGGAATCATTGTTCTTCCTCTGTCAACCATGGTTACCTGCAAGGAAACACATGCCGTCATCATTGCTTTGCACAAAAAGGAATTCACAGGCAAGGATATTGCTGCCAGTAAGATTGCACCTAAATCAACCATTTATCGGATCATCAAGAACTTCAAGGAGAGCGGTTCAATTGTTGTGAAGAAGGCTTCAGGGTACCCAAGAAAGTCCAGCAACCGCCACGACCGTCAACTAAAGTTGATTCAGCTGTGGGATCGGGGCACCACCAGTACAGAGCTTGCTCAGGAATGGCAGCAGGCAGGTGTGAGTGCATCTGCATGCACAGTGAGGCGAAGACTTTTGGAGGATGGCCTGGTGTCAAGAAGGGCAGCAAAGAAGCCACTTCTCTCCAGGAAAAACATCAGGGACAGACTGATATTCTGCAAAAAGTACAGGGATTGGACTGCTGAGAACTGGGGTAAAGTTATTTTCTCTGATGAATCCCCTTTCCGATTGTTTATCGCATCCGGAAAAAAGCTTGTCCGGAGAAGACAAGGTGAGCGCTACCATCAGTCCTGTGTCATGCCAACAGTAAAGCATCCTGAGACCATTCATGTGTGGGGTTGCTTCTCAGCCAAGGGAGTGGGCTCACTCACAATTTTGCCTAAGAACACAGCCATGAATAAAGAATGGTACCAACACATCCTCCGAGAGCAACTTCTCCCAACCATCCAGGAACAGTTTGGTGATGAACAATGCCTTTTCCAGCATGATGGAGCACCTTGCCATAAGGCAAAAGTGATAACTAAGTGGCTCGGGGAACAAAACATCAATATTTTGGGTCCATGGCCAGGAAACTCCCCAGACCTTAATCCCATTGAGAACGTGTGGTCAATCCTCAAGAGGCGGGTGGACAAACAAAAACCCACAAATTCTGACAAACTCCAAGCATTGATTATGCAAGAATGGGCTGCCATCAGTCAGGATGTGGCCCCGAAGTTAATTGACAGCATGCCAGGGCGGATTGCAGAGGTCTTGAAAAATAAGGGTCAACACTGTAAATATTGACTCTTTGCATCAACTTCATGTAATTGTCAATAAAAGCCTTAGACACTTATGAAATGCTTGTAATTATACTTCAGTATTCCATAGTAACATCTGACAAAAATATCTAAATACACGGAAGCAGCAAACTTTGTTGAAATTAATATTTGTGTCATTCTCAACTTTTGGCCACGACTGTGATCATACATGTAACGTTAGCTAGCTGACCTAACAACAGCAGTCACGTACCCAAGCTAACTGGCTAACATTGGCTAGCTTGCTAGCTACTTCCAGACACAAATGAGAGAACACCTCACTGACCATTTTAATCACCCTATTGAAATGGATACTTGCATAGTGGAATCTTTTGTTAAGACATGTAGCTAGCTAGATAAACAATTCACCATAATCCCAACTCATGATGTTACTACCCTGCATGAATCTGCAGGTAGCTAACCAACTAGGTTCAATGTTAGCTAGCTACCATTGGGCTATAACTAGCAAAGCAAATGGCTCTGAGATACAAATAATGTTAATATACAGATCATACACGTAATGTTAGCTAGCAAGCCAGCCAGCTAACGTTAGCTAGCTAGCTAACAGTACACTTTAATTTGAAATGAAAATGACTTTCTGTCAAAATAATAAATGTGTAATATCTGAAAACGTAGCTACCTAGACTATCTTACCCCTATAGATCATGGATGGACGCTTCTCCTTGTCACGTATGCCATGGTTGCCGTTAGTTTGAAGATGTAATCTGGAGCCAGTGTGTTTTCTCCATCTCCTTAGCTATCATACTCTAATTCCACTGCTTTCAAAACTCGGTCCTTCAGTAAGTGGAGAGCAACACTTATGCAGTTCTACTACATGATATATTAAAAAAACAGCTTTAGACAGTATCAGAACTCAGGATAAGACCCAGATGCAGACAGCTAGAATCACAGATGTTTATTGACCCAAACAGGGGGCAGGCAAAAGACAGGTCAAGGGCAGGCAGTGGTTCGTAATTGGGTCAGAGTCGGGAAGGTACAGAACGGCAGGCAGGCTCGGTGTCATGGCAGGCAGAATGGTCAGAACCGGGGAAACTAGGAAACAGAAACTTGAGAAGATGGGAAAGAACGCTGGTAAGACCAGATAAGACAAGACAAGACAAACTGGCAACAGACATACAGAGAACACAGGTATAAATTCACAGAGCATAATGGGGAAGATGGGCGACACCTGGAGTGGGGTGGAGACGAGCACAAAGACAGGTAAAACCTATCAGGGTGTGACACACATGATTACCTACACATACTGACCAGCTCAAATAGACAGAAGTGGGCTACATGGCAGACCAATCCGAACTCATCTCTCGGCATGTCCAGCCCACTCGTTACAGCTAATCATGGCTAGCGGGAAGGTTGCTTACTTTTTCTGTGGCTAAACCAACGTAAAGATTTAACAATTTTATTCATATTTACAGATGGCATGCAAGTTTGTTATTAAGGCATATGAAAGTTCACATGTTCCAGAAGGCATTTCAGCCCAAAAACACATTTCGATAAAAGAATAAAAAGTTTACGTTCAAATGGCTCTCCTGATGTAGTGACCCACGACATACGCCTAGTTTCCTGAAACGGGTCACATTTAGTAAACTGTAGTGTGTTGTACTTTATGTGCACTGATCTGATCACACCACCTTCATCTACTGTATGTACAGGGATCAAGCTTCTGTCATGCTGGTATTATGGTATCTATGGACTGTGTGTGCCTTTCTTCCGCTGAGATGACATACTGTAGGTACTATATCTCTTTTAGACACCTCGGTCTCACTGCTCTGCATTGTTACTTTGACTTTCCTCTTCTTTCATTTAATATGCCCTTCAGAGTGCCAGCTGAATGCCATCCCAGGTGCTCTGTTCCCTTCAGAGTGCCAGCTGAATGCCATCCCAGGTGCTCTGAGCCCTTCAGAGTGCCAGGTGAATGCCATCCCAGGTGCTCTGTGCCCTTCAGAGTGCCAGGTGAATGCCATCCCAGGTGCTCTGCTCTCATTACAGCACAGTCACTCTCCTGGGGGGACGGCTCAGTGACCCAATAGAGAACTACCCTGATCAGTGACGCAGAACCATGGAGAGAGAGATAGGGAGGGAGGGAGGGAAAGCGAGAGACTGCTGCAGGCACAGGAATAGGAGAGGCGGGTTGATAGTCACGGGTTGAAGGGGATTGAGTTTAGAAAGTCCAGAGAGGAGAGAGGGGATGGATTAGGACAGGTGTCACTGAAAGAGGGCAGCGATAGAAATAGTAGAGGCATGATTGCCATGATGGAAGGGATGGGCACTTGGGTAGTAGAGTGGTGACTCTCAGCAGCACTCTCATCTGCTACAGTAAATTAAGATGAGATCAATCTGTCAGTGTGCCACTAAGCCAGTGGACTATTGTCTGTGCTTAACAGTAATCACACAGATGTCATAGCTGAGAGAGACTGAGAGAGAGGTGGAGGTAGAGGAGACTGGTGAGCTGTATGTTCTCCTCTTCTCAGCTCTAAACAAATAGTATTTCTCAGGACTGTGTATGGATGGTCAGGGAGGGGTGGACACTGTGTACAAGCAGACATGCCACAGTCATCAGCAGACATGCCACAGTCATCAGTAGACATGCCACAGTCATCAGCAGACATGCCACAGTCATCAGTAGACATGCCACAGTCATCAGTAGACATGCCACAGTCATCAGTAGACATGCCACAGTCATCAGTAGACATGCCACAGTCATCAGTAGACATGCCACAGTCATCAGCAGACATGCCACAGTCATCAGCAGACATGCCACAGTCATCAGCAGACATGCCACAGTCATCAGTAGACATGCCACAGTCATCAGCAGACATGCCACAGTCATCAGTAGACATGCCACAGTCATCAGTAGACATGCCACAGTCATCAGTAGACATGCCACAGTCATCAGTAGACATCCCACAGTCATCAGTAGACATGCCACAGTCATCAGCAGACATGGCACAGTCATCAGTAGACATGCCACAGTCATCAGTAGACATGCCACAGTCATCAGCAGACATCCCACAGTCATCAGCAGACATGGCACAGTCATCAGTAGACATGCCACAGTCATCAGCAGACATGCCACAGTCATCAGTAGACATGCCACAGTCATCAGCAGACATGTCACAGTCATCAGCAGACATGTCACAGTCATCAGTAGACATGCCACAGTCATCAGCAGACATGCCACAGTCATCAGTAGACATGCCACAGTCATCAGCAGACATGTCACAGTCATCAGCAGACATCCCACAGTCATCAGCAGACATGGCACAGTCATCAGTAGACATACCACAGTCATCAGCAGACATGCCACAGTCATCAGTAGACATGCCACAGTCATCAGTAGACATGCCACAGTCATCAGTAGACATGCCACAGTCATCAGCAGACATGCCACAGTCATCAGTAGACATGCCACAGTCATCAGTAGACATGCCACAGTCATCAGCAGACATGCCACAGTCATCAGCAGACATGCCACAGTCATCAGTAGACATGCCACAGTCATCAGTAGACATGCCACAGTCATCAGCAGACATGTCACAGTCATCAGTAGACATGCCACAGCAGGTCAACATAGAGCCAGGTGGAGACTGCACGTGCAACATTAGATCAGTAGCACTAACCCACCAGATTACAGACTCCTACAGCCAAGTCTAATAGAGTAGTAACATCATGTGATGGAACTGCCAGTCAAGCAACTGTAATTGATGGATATGTAACCTAATGAGCAGACCGACTGTGTGCCTGTGTGTGTGGACTTGATCTCACAAAGAATGTGTGTGTGTGTTAGGTGTATGTTAGGTGTGGTGTGGGTTTAGGGGCCCTGACAGCTCTAGCTGTACGGATGCTAATGAGCGTTGCTGCTGCCACCTCACTAATTATACAGCGGTGTTGCTGTTTGACAGAGAGGGCGGAGGAGACAGAGACACAGTGTGAGCGGACTCTCTGACACACAACAACACACACGCATCCCTGAGTTGCTCCCTCGTGCAGGAGGAGAGGAGCATGTGGTCAACTCCCTTCTTAGAAATGTCTCTTCTCTGAAACATCAGTGATTCTGCTTGTTCTCTATTGTGGTCATTTGTCATGGTTTAGATACCAAGCTGACATGGCTTTACTCCAGGTTTTGGATTACTGGTGAAACATTATGTGATCTGACACCCGCCCAGTCGTAAGATTATCAACTGTTTTCTAAAGATAGTGTTCCTGTCTCTTACAATCAAGTACGTAGTATGGATGTATGAATGGAGCCTCTGTTTCCATGCATATCACATCACACCTGCTATGCATCTGTAAGGTAAGAAGAGGGGAATGCCAGTAGGAAGTACCATTGCTCATAGACCCCTGCATTATTACATCCAAAGCACACACGCACTCACGCATGCACGCACACGCACACACACACGCGCACACACACACACACGCACACGCAGGCAGATGTATCACTTAACCAGAGGGAAATAGGTCTGTTTGATGGATTTCCCTCCATGGGTAGGAAAAATAGTATTGTTTGCCTTTTATTTCACACACCTCCCCTTCCCTATCAAAGCTGATCACATAACTTGTCCTAGAGTGACATGAGGAATGACCAGTGGGAGTGAGTGAAACTCTCCGGTGACTGGAAGGTTCCTGCATTAATATCAGTGTTATCTGAGCTCTCAGTGGTTGCCTTTCAAATAGCACCCTATTGACTATTTAGTGGACTACACTCTTAAAAAAAGGGTTCCAAAAGGGTTCTTTGCGGAGGGATAGCGTTCTACCAAGAACCGTTTCGATCAGAAGAACTGTTTTTGGAAGACAAGGATTCTTTGTAAAGGGTTCTACCTAGAACATTTAACATCATAAGAACCGTTTTTGGAATAAAGGGTTCTTTAATGATTCTTAGGAAGGCAAGAAGGATTCTACATAAAACCATATATAATATTTCCCAGCATGCTCTATTGCATGGATATTTTCTGAATTGTTTGTTCTACTGTAATATCTGTGTTTTTGCATTGATTGGTTGATTTTATGCGACACAAAGATAAATAACATAACGTTTTCTAAACTAATCCAATCGGTAAGTAATTTGATTTATTGCATCCGTTACTGAGATGGTTGTTCCAGTTTAGATGATTGAGGTAGTCTCAGTATTCAGTCTTCCCTACCCTGCCAGTCATTCTGAATGCAGGTTGCTGGTGATTAACAATTCCACTTGTTGGATATCCTTACTCTGGCTGGATTCCAATAGGAATTAGACATCACTTTGCAAGCCAGCATAGTGTGACTTGCAGGCCTGAAATGGCCAATAAACCAGGAGATTCCGAACACAGGGGTATAACTAGGCCCTCAAAGAAAAGCCTTATATATGTAATGTATTGTCTTAAATAATACATTGTTAAAGGCTAATAAGACTAGTGGAATCATTCTCAGAGGGTTATAGGATGAACCCTCCAAAGATTAAATGGTTCTTGGTAGAATCCATCATAGAGGGTTCTTGGTAGAACCATATACAGGGGGTTCTTTGAAGAACCCTACGTATAGGGTTCTAGATAGAACCCTCTGCAAAGGATTCTACCCAGCACCAAAAAGGGTTCCCCTATGGGGACAAACCGAAGAGACCTGTATGGTTCTACTGAGCAACTTTTTTTCTAAGAGTGTACTTTTGACCAGGGCCCATAGTGTACTATGTAGGGAATAGGGTGCCATTTGTGATGCTGACAGTATTCCAATCATGCCACACTCATTACCATGGTCCGATGGGCCACAGGACCATAACAGTATTCATTGATGGACAGCAGTGGTATTTCACCCTGAACCCTCCCATATTACCTTCCCATCTTGCCAAGTCTCTCTCTCTCTCATTCTCCTTTTCTCTTTTTCTCTCTCTCTTACTCTCTCTCTTTCTCGCTCTCTCACTCTCTTTCTCTCTCTCTCTACATGTCTGACGCACGGTAAACAGAGTTGATGTCTGACTCACGGTAAACATGCATCCTGGGCCAGGGCATTGATCTTGGATAAAAGTTGCCTTCACTTACCTCTGTGTGTATCAAACATATCAGGCCACTAGAGTACTCCATTAGCCTGGAAGACTACTGTCAGACAGCTAGGCTAGGGCTGCAGCCTGGGGAGTGACGCGAACCGGACCGACCCTGACAGCTATCGACACGGAGGCTACAGTCAGTCATCCTCCCTAACCCCCTGTCCACTAATTCACGTAGAAAATTGCACTATCTCTGCAGTTAAGTGAAGGACACGTCTGGTTAGGCCGAGTTCTTCTGATCTAGTGGTACACTCTTTAGCTGGTTTCCCATAGGGAGTACATTATTGTAAGTTGCCCTTTTCCATCATGTTGCATGCTGGTTTGTGGGTTTTCAACACTGCGTTTATAAGTTGGGTCTGGGTCAGAGGCCGTTCTCTCTCTTCTCTGTACTCTGCAATTAGACCAGAGAATGAACAGTCAGTTCAAACCATGGTGGGCAATATGCAAACTCTTTAATCTCAGTAAAGCAATAATACAACACAAGAGAGGGTGTGTGTTATTGTTATTAATGTCTCGGCTCAGCTGTGATGTGGTTACCTGGTATGAGGACTGAGATTTTCTATATTGAATTGTTGAAGCCATGAATTGTCTTCATGGGATTCTATTTGAACAGAGTGTGTCGGTGGTGGTGGTGGGGAGCTGGAACTAGCTAGCGGTTCCTGTGACTGTTCTCTTTACTTTGCCGAGAGTGTGTGTACAGTACAGTATGGGCCCAATGCACACAGTGTGCATAATTTATTTCATTCACACTGCCTTCTCTGTTTACCTGCTCAACTCAACACCACCTGTACTCACAGTGCTCTAGACTCACGCTACACTGCTACCCTAACTAACGCAGACTCTGTTCTGCTGTGCTGTAGTCTCCACCTTGCAAGGCTGAGTTATATTATTCAGCCATGCAGTCTGCTGAGTAGGCCTTTTCTCTGGAGACATGACGTGGGTTCTGCAGTCCCACAGGTGACCTTAAACTTTTCCTGCTGTTGTTTCAGTCCTGTCGGTTCCTGGCTGGGCCCATCCTGAGTTCAGTCTCCGGGACGTAGAGGAGGGGACTGCATCCCTGTAATGCAGGGAACATGGGATCGAGTGCAGAGCAGGTGTATGTGGACTGTTGGTGTGGTTGTCCCAGAGATGGCAAGGTCCCTCTCTACCGTTTCATACAGCTCCTGTCCTCCGACAGGACAAGGTGTCCAGTGAGGATGGAGATCTTTGATCTCCCAGTGATGACCAGCCATAATGTCTGTGTCTCTGTGTCTCTGTGTCCCCCTCCAGACAGGACAGGATGTCCAGTGATGAGTCTCTGTGTCCTAGTCCATCTATCCAAAGAGGAGACTAAGGGACCCAGTTAGGTTTGGAGCCAGCTGGGCTGGGAGGGGCAGGACTGGAATGTGTGACAGCAACAGTAATCAGACACGTAGTGCCAATGGGACAGAGGTCAGCTAAACGTCTCACATTCTCCAAATGTCCCTCCACACTGGGAGAATATTAAAGAGCCAAGTGACATGTGTGCCCACGCTGCCGCTGCTGCTCCCTATTCCTGCCGTCATCACCACGTCTCTCCCACCCTCTCCAAAGGCAGAGAGGAGAGGCGCTTTGGCAACAAGGAGCCCTGAGATGGGCTGGAGGAAGGATGTTTTAGTTGTGTCCGTACTTTATTGCTTCCAGACAGATTTCCTTGCTTAATCGTTTTAAATCCGACCTCATCTTGGTGGCTGGGTCCTGCAGCAAAGCCCCTGGGTCAGGGTGATGAGGGACCAGCCCAGCTGTGACCAACACCACCAACCAGATGAGCTACCACGTGTGTGCATGTGTGTGTGTGTGCATGTGCACGTGAGAGTGCGTGTGTGCGTGTGCGTGTGCGTGTGCGTGTGCGTGTGTGTGTGCGTGTGTGTGTGCTTGTCCGTGCGTTTCTTTTTTTCTTCTTCATTGAGTCTCCCCCAGCGTCAATCAGTGTCAGTTTATTTAATAAATTGTTTTGACTGTTTGTGTCTACCAGCTACTGTGTGATATAAAAAGCCAACCGGGAATGTCAAAAAGGATGCAATTGCCTCTTTTCTGACAGTAATTTGTTAACCTTATGCATTATGAATACATCACTCCTTCTGCTTGTTTAATTCATCCACACATATCTAGGCTGTTAAGGTCAAATTACTTTCCCTAGAGAAGCGTATTTGCATTTCTGTTTCAGGTTGTGTTATTAACTATAGGACTCACTAAGGGAAACACAATAAGAGTCTAAGCCTAGGGGTGCAGCACTCCATCACTCTCCTTCTTGGTCAAATAGCCCTTACACAGCCTGGTGGTGTGTTGGTTATTGTCCTGTTGAAAAACAAATGATAGTCCCACTAAACGCAAACCAGATGGGATGGCATATCGCTGCAGAATGCTGTGGTAGCCATGCTGGTTAAGTGTGCGTTGAATTCTATATAAATCACAGACAGTGTCACCAGCAAAGCACACCCACACCATCACACCTCCTCTTACAAGCTTCACGGTTGGAACTACAGATGTGGAGATCATCTGTTCACCTACTCTTAGTCTCATAAAGACACGGCGGTTGGAACCAAAAATCTCAAATTTGGACTCATCAGACCAAAGGACAGATTTCCACCGCTCTAATGTCCATTGCTCGTGTTTCTTGGCCCGAGCAAGCCTCTTCTTCTTATTGGTGTCCTTTAGTAGTGGTTTCTTTGCAGCAATTCAACCATGAATGCCTGATTCACACAGTCTCTGAACAGTTGATGTTGAGATGTGTCTGTTACTTGAACTCTGAAGCATTTATTTGGGTTGCAATTTCTGAGGCTGGTAACTTTAATGAATTTATCCTCTGCAGCAGAGGTAACTCTGGGTCTACCTTTCCTTTGGCGGTACTCATGAGAGCCCATGTCATCATAACACTTGATGTTTTTTGTGACAGCACTTGAAGAAACTTTCAAAGTTCTTGTAATTTTCCGGATTGACTGACCTTCATGTCTTAAAGTAATGATGGACTGTCGTTTCTCTTTGCTTATTTGAGCTGTTCTTGCCATAATATGTTACTCACCACCTGGATTTGGTCTTATGTAGCAAAATTTTTAATTTTAATTTTTTTTTACATTGGATTAAAGTAGAGACTCAGAGCTACAAAATTGTATATCATTTAGGAGCAATGAGTAATTGGGCTTTGAAAGTTGATGAACTCACCTTTCAGAAAATGTACTTTGAATGTTTTGGTATCTACTGGAGAGCTCTTCTTTGTCAACACCCATTCAGCATCGTTCACACCCTCTTAAACTTTAGCCCCATCTCGTTTTGCTTTCGGAGCGTTCAGAGCGCACACTTGACTCTCTGGCCAATGATTTGTTTACCTCTGGATACAACCTAGCCAGCTCTGCTGGCAGCAATTTCATTACGCTTTTTTGCTGACGTTTACTGAAACCAGCCATATTCAACAGGTGTTATACACTTTAGCCTAAGATATGTAGCTAGCTAGCTAGGTAAACAATGAACCTAGCTAGGTAAACAGCGTGTAAGATCACACACGTCACGTAACGTTAGCTAGTTAAACAACAATGAACATAGTGCCAAATCATGTCATTACTGCCCTGCATGAATCTGCTAGGAGCTAACCAACCAGGTTCAATGTTAGCTAGCTAACATTAGACTCTAACTAGCAAAGCATACGGTTCTGGGATACAAATAATAACGTCATACACGTAACATTAGCTAGGGAGCCAGCCAGCTAACGTTAGCTAGCTAGCAAACAGTACACTTTAGCTTGAAATGAAACCACTTTCTGTCAAAATTAGAAATGTGTAATATCTGAAAATGTAGCTAGCTAGACTATCATCATGCGTGATGGACACGTCTCCCTGTCACGGATGCCATACCACCGTAGCCCTTAGTTTGAAGATGTAATCCTGACACAGGGGTTTTCTCCACCTCTTTAGCGATCATACTCTAATTCCACTGATTTCAAAACTCGATCCTCCTGAAAGTGGAGAGCAAAACTTATGCAGTAAAAAATAAAAAATAAAACTTGAATGACTAGGTGTGTCCAAACGTTTAACTGGTACTGTATGTGTTCGTGAGAGTCATCTTTCCATAGAGCGGTCATAATAGTTTGTAGGCCAATTTAGATGATTTTGTGAGAAGACCAATTTTCGGGATGTCTTATGATCTGACAAAGATATTTTTCTGGGGATTTTTATGTTGTGCTAATTAGATTTCCGCGGTGGCACAGAAATTGACCTCAGGGGGTTCAAAGACCAAGCTTTAGGTGACCTTTCTCTCTGCATCCCCAGTCGGACTGCTGACCCAACCAAAGTTCAGCTCTCTGCATCTACAGCCTCATTCGGTCTTTCACAGATGGATGTCTGTTTCCCATCGGAGTGCAAATCACTGCCCTGCTCTTCATCTCGTTCTGGTTGTATCTTGTATAATTCATTTGTCTACCATAGTGATAGAAGGACATTTTATTATAAATCCTTGCCAACTCGCAATGGGCACAACTGTCATACTCCGTCAGTCGTTGACCTGCTCATCTAACCCCAGTGGAAGCTCTGGACAATCCCCATCAAAAATACTTTATTGGATTAACTAGTCTGTGATTGACATGATGATAATGATAATCCATCCCACCCATCATGGGGCTAAAACAGTTTACCATTATTGACATTAGTTAGCCATGCCATGTGTCACGCCCTGACCTGAGATATCTCTGTTTCTTTATATTTTGGTTAGGTCAGGGTGTGACTAGGGTGGGTACGTTAGTTTTTGTATTGTCTAGGGATTTTGTAAGTCTAGGGTATTTGTATGTCTATGGTGGCCTGATATGGTTCCCAATCAGAGGCAGCTGTTTATCGTTGTCTCTGATTGGGGATCATATTTAGGTAGCCATTTTCTTTATGGTGTTCGTGGGTTCTTGTTCTATGTTTAGTTGCCTGTCTGCACTACTCATATTAGCTTCACGGTTCGTTTTGTTATTTTGTTCGTTTGTTCTGTGTTCATTCTTATAATAAAGAAGAATGTACGCTTACCACGCTGCGCCTTGGTCTCCTCCTTACAACGGCCGTGACACCATGAGAGTTTTCAGACAGTCCATTAGCTCAGCTAACTGGGAAGGTGGTGCTGGAATGGATGGCTCGGAGGCAAGCTCCTAGCGCCACACAGCCCTAGCCATCAGTGAGTGGGGTTTAATATTATTTCTGCCCCGGCCTCAGATTATACAGCAGTAAAGCCTGCCTGTACTCTGTACTCTGTGTGTCTCTAAACCCTATTCCTCAGTTTGGCAGCTCAGGAACCTGTGATCTGCCTCAGCAGCCCAACACAGAGGCTCATGTTATCAGTGAGGGATGAGGCCTGGATGGATGGGTCTCAACTGACCTTAATATTTCAACCAGACACAATCGCCTCATCATATTTTCAAGGTTGGTGTGTTCATGGTCCCACGTCGTCATATGTCCTACTGTACTGACGGATTTGTGACGGATTCCAGAAAGCTGGACATTGGAATTTCTCATCTAAATACAAGGACCCTACATAGGACCTTCAGGCATACAAAAACAAACACATGAACAAACAAGCCCTTACACAGGGACAGAATAGTTGCCAGTAGATCATTGAGCTATTTGGTTTTATTCTATTATTCTGTGCTTCAGAGCCTATGTGTGCCATGGCAACGCTTACATTCGTGATGGGCGGTGGTTGAAGTGCCATTTAGCTATGAACAAAACCCATTCAGCATCAGAACATTATCAGGCATATAGACCAGTTGGGTAGAATTTAATGACATGCAGGGGTTCAATTGAGATTATTGTGGTCGGGTGTTTCCAAAAACTGATTGCTTTTTAATGATACAGTAATCTAAGATACTAAAGATGACTTTGAACAGAAATCAGTTCAAATTCCCACTATATTCTGTCTCCCCAGCTGTTCCAATCCACCCCCCAAATTAAACTGTTGATGACACTTCTGACTTAAGACTGACCAAAAGTATTGAGAAGCTTACAGTATGTCAAGTATGTCACACTGTCACACTGGGGTTTTTAAGGGGACATGGGCACTCTTCCCCAGGCTCCACACATTGCTTTTCAAGAGCTCCATTCTCGTCTGTCCTCATCAACTGACATCATTAGAGAGAAAGAGAGAGGGAATGAGAGAGAGAGAGAGAGATCCACCACATCCTGTTAAGCTGAGTTGCGCCATCATTTTCCAGAGTGTTCTCCCCCATAGCTCGATGTAATGGATGGGTCCCTGATGGGGCCTGTTTGTAGGTGGTTTCCTCGGGCAGACTGAGGCTGAAACTGAAGCTGTCTTCCCAACCACACTCAGTGCTAACTGCATCTAAGGACCTTGGATCACTTGATTTGCTTTGTGTGTCACCTGCGATTATGAATACATATTCATAAAGTGGATGTTTTCAGTTCCAGGCAGTCCAGAACGGAGAGGAATGGCCCTTGGTGTAGTGTACTTTTGCTTGAAATGACATGGAAACAACGTTGATTCAACCAGTGTCCAGTAACGCTCACTCTACTGGCCTTAGGAAATCACCATAATCACCGAACCATGTTTTCATCTGCCAAGAAGGCTCTTAATAGGGTCACTTTGAGATGACACAGATACCACCGTAGGTCTATAAAGTTATCTCTACAGCTTGACACTTAATTACCTAGGGCATGGAAGTCGTCTCTTCCGATTGTGCTGTAGATTACATTTCTTACAAAGGGGAAGCGAGACGGACATGTGAAAGTCTGTTTGTAAAGTCTTCTTTCCATCAGGTTACCTCGGGTTTACAGTCTAATCCCTGTAATTGTTAAAGCTCACAATTCTTGTTTTCACAGCAGTCCCAATCACAGAGAATATTGGTTCGATTCATCAATGCCATCTGTAGCATAGGCTTGCTAATGATACCTGTAAATGGAACAAACTGCTGTGCTATGGATCTCTGGAAAACAGTATTTACTTTTCCCCTTGTCAGCATTCTGTGTGCTGGAATTTGGATGAGCTCCACGTGTCTCTGTCTCTGCCAGACAAAGTACTGCAGGGGGCTGTGAATGAATGAGAGGATTTAACATTTAAACACTTATTACCCCCAACGTCCAAGAACGGATAATAAAAGTCTAAAAAAGAAAACCGAATCACTCGAATCATTCCCGTAGAATAAATTGTGCGGGTCATAGTTCTGAAACTGGTGTGGAAGTGGGCAAACCAACTTCCTTAATGAGAAATATTTTCTAGGAACTGTTCGGACAGGAGCAGCTGGGTCCCATGCCGTTGATTAACACTGCACACCGCAAAGGTCAACTCCGCAACGGCGCTCGCTTTATGATCCATAGCTTTGAAGTCAAGTGGCGAATTGTTCGCCTTGCAGTGGTATCCGGGGGTCTGACCTATGCAGGGAAGAGGATCACCATCTACCCAGACCTGAGTGCTGAACTGCTAAAACAGAGGGAGACCTACAGCTAATCAAGCTAAACCTGAGATGCGGCTTCATCCACCTGGCAAAACTCATCTTGACCTTCCAGAACACAACACACATGTTTTCATCTGCCAAGAAGGCTCAAGACATCTTGGAGAAGCACATTAAACCCAACATACATGGAGACAAGCTGACACATTAAACCCAACACACAAGGAGACAAGCTGACACATTAAACCCAACACACAAGGAGACAAGCTGACACATTAAACCCAACACACAAGGAGACAAGCTGACACATTAAACCCAACACACAAGGAGACAAGCTGACACATTAAACCCAACACACAAGGAGACAAGCTGACACATTAAACCCAACACACAAGGAGACAAGCTGACACATTAAACCCAACACACAAGGAGACAAGCTGACACATTAAACCCAACACACAAGGAGACAAGCTGACACATTAAACCCAACACACAAGGAGACAAGCTGACACATTAAACCCAACACACAAGGAGACAAGCTGACACATTAAACCCAACACACAAGGAGACAAGCTGACACATTAAACCCAACACACAAGGAGACAAGCTGACACATTAAACCCAACACACAAGGAGACAAGCTGACACATTAAACCCAACACACAAGGAGACAAGCTGACACAATAAACCCAACACACAAGGAGACAAGCTGACACATTAAACCCAACACACAAGGAGACAAGCTGACACATTAAACCCAACACACAAGGAGACAAGCTGACACATTAAACCCAACACACAAGGAGACAAGCTGACACATTAAACCCAACACACAAGGAGACAAGCTGACACATTAAACCCAACACACAAGGAGACAAGCTGACACATTAAACCCAACACACAAGGAGACAAGCTGACACATTAAACCCAACACACAAGGAGACAAGCTGACACATTAAACCCAACACACAAGGAGACAAGCTGACACATTAAACCCAACACACAAGGGGACAAGCTGACACATCAAACCCAACACACAAGGGGACAAGCTGACACATTAAACCCAACACACAAGGAGACAAGCTGACACATTAAACCCAACACACAAGGAGACAAGCTGACACATTAAACCCAACACACAAGGGGACAAGCTGACACATTAAACCCAACACACAAGGGGACAAGCTGACACATCAAACCCAACACACAAGGGGACAAGCTGACACATTAAACCCAACACACAAGGAGACAAGCTGACACATCAAACCCAACACACAAGGGGACAAGCTGACACATTAAACCCAACACACAAGGAGACAAGCTGACAGATGGAACCCCATGACTTGGGCGTCTTGAGTTACAAAGGGTCTTCTGGGTGGGGAGTTACCAATGGGAGGGTTTCCCTGTGGGTCCTGCTTTTTATTTTACTTCCATGGGCTTATCAACACCAAAGATAACAATGACATTCTAGAAAAACAATGGTAACACTAGCTATTCTCTTGTGGAATTTGAAAAGCCTTACTATGCCTGTAAAGTGTTGATATTCTATTGATATCGCAATGCTCCAAGAAACACACCTGCTCCAAAGGACGCACATAGAATAGAGAACCATTTGTACTGGCTGCTTTTTCATCAGCCCCAAACAAATGAAGGGTGGAATCATAATGATACATAAGAAACTCAAAATCACCATCATTGGTAAAGGCGCAGACCAAGAAGGCAGAATCACTTTCCTTAAATGTATCCATAATGGAAAGAAAATGACATTTGTTAATGTGTATGCACCCCAAATTCATATGATCCTAAGTTTTTTGATTATCTGAACATCAAATTGTTAGAATTAACTAAATTCCAACGGATTATTGGGATAGACATGAATGCCCTTCTGGACATGCAGGACAAATCTATTAAGACACCAACTACAATCCACAGGCCACGAAGTCTCTCCAACATATACTCTCTGATTACAACCTCATTGATGCCTGGTGAGCTCATAACCCTAAAGCAAAAGAGTGCACTTTCTGTTCAAACAGGCACAAAACATTCTCCCAAATCGATCTTGTACTATTGCCTTTGCTTTGCGTGATGTATTGTTGTCTCTACCTTCTTGCCCCTTGTGCTGTTGTCTGTGCCCAATAATGTGTGTACCCTGTGCTGCTGCCATGTTGTTATTGCTGTACCATGTTGTTGTCATGTTGTGTTGCTACCAGGCTATGTTATCATGTGCTGCTGCCATGTTGTTATTGCTGTACCATGTTGTTGTCATGTTGTGTTGCTACCAGGCTATGTTATCATGTGCTGCTGCCATGTTGTTATTGCTGTACCATGTTGTTGTCATGTTGTGTTGCTACCAGGCTATGTTATCATGTGCTGCTGCCATGTTGTTATTGCTGTACCATGTTGTTGTCATGTTGTGTTGCTACCAGGCTATGTTATCATGTGCTGCTGCCATGTTGTTATTGCTGTACCATGTTGTTGTCATGTTGTGTTGCTACCAGGCTATGTTATCATGTGCTGCTGCCATGTTGTTATTGCTGTACCATGTTGTTGTCATGTTGTGTTGCTACCAGGCTATGTTATCATGTGCTGCTGCCATGTTGTTATTGCTGTACCATGTTGTTGTCATGTTGTGTTGCTACCAGGCTATGTTATCATGTGCTGCTGCCATGTTGTTATTGCTGTACCATGTTGTTGTCATGTTGTGTTGCTACCAGGCTATGTTATCATGTGCTGCTGCCATGTTGTTATTGCTGTACCATGTTGTTGTCATGTTGTGTTGCTACCAGGCTGTGTTATCATGTATTGCTGCCATGCTATGTTATCATGTATTGCTGCCATGCTATGTCGTTGTCTGTGGTCTCTCTTTATGTAGTGTTGTGTTGTCTCTCTTGTCGTGATGTGTGTTTTGTCCTATATTTTTATTTTTAATCCAAGCCCCCTTCCCCGCAGGAGGCCTTTTGCTTTTTGGAAGGCCGTCATTGTAAATAAGAACTTGTTCTTAACTGACTTGCCAAGTTAAATAAAGGTTAAATATATATTATTTGCATAAATATAATATCTACTTCTCTAGTTTCTTTAATCAAGTAAATAAAAATTTGACATTTGAGCCTATCTGATCTCCATGCTTATTACTGCCAGCTACAAATGTCTGAATCTCCTAATAGAGCCACAAGATGGAGCTTTAATGTTTCCTTACAACAAAATCCTACTTTCTGTGAACAATTTGAAACTGAATTGAATGAATTTATAATGATTGACAAAAATTCAGTCGATGACCCTCGGATTTTATGGGACGCCATCAAAAGCTTTATTAAAAACAATGCAACTGCATTTGCATCTGGTCTGAATAAATTACAAACACTTTTTTTCAGACCAGGTAGTGACTACTCTCTTCAAAGTCAAGACAGAACTAAATCTATAGATAAGACAGAGAGCATAATTTGCCATCCATCGAGTTAGACTCAACCATTACTTCCATCGTAATTGACCCAGTCCTCTACTGTCTAGCAAGCTTCACGGTAATGATCAATTGGCGGATATTGCAGCTATTGAATCTGAATCAGGTAAATTACTATCAAAACTCAAATTAATCAAGCAAAGGCTCTCCCATTTCTATAAAGAAGTGTACACCTATAACCAAGCCAGATCGAGTCCTTTTTAAAATATATGAGAACTCCTTTTCTCTCAACTGAGGAAGCCGGCTTGCTGGGTGCCCAAATCTCTCTCCATGAACTCAAAAGGGTTCAGTCAGACTGCCAGATGGTGAAGTGTGATTCATCACTCCAGAGAATGCATTTTAACTGCTCCAGAATCTAATGGCGGTGAGCTTTACACCACCCCAGCTGATGCTTGGCATTGCACATGGTGATCTTAGGCTTGTGTGCGGCTGTTTGGCCATGGAAACCCATTTCATGAAGCTCCTGACAAACAGTTCTTGTGCTGACATTGCTTCAAGAGGCAGTTTGGAACTCAGTAGAGAGTTTTGCAACTGAGGACAGATGATTTTTACGTGCTACGTGCTTCAGCACTTGGCGGTCCCGTTCTGTTAGCTTGTGTGGCCTACAACATTGCAGCTGAGCCTTTGTTGCTCCTAGACGTTTCCACTTCACAATAACAGCTCTTACAGTTGACCGGGGCAGCAAGCAGGGCAGAAATGTGGCGCACTGACTTGTTGGAAAGGTGGCATCCTATGACGGTGCCACGTTGAAAGTCACTGAGCTCTTCAGTAAGGCCATTCTACTGCCAACGTTTTCCTATGGAGATTGCATGTTTGTGAGCTCGATTTTAGCAACGGGTGTGGCTGAAATAGCCAAATCCCCTAATTTGAAGGGGTGTCCACATACTTTTGTATATATAGTGTTTGATAAACAACAGACAAACACAGTCATGGTAAGCACAAATAAAACATCACAAATCACCCAGAAAAACAGTTACATTCCTCCACAAAGAAATCCCCAATCAATACTTTAAATTGCCTGAACTGCACCAGAAGCATGAAACATATTTTGAATTCTGTTCCATGCATTAAAACTAAAAGCAAATTCACTTAGGTCAGTGGAGACCCTAGGAACCATAAGAGTTAACCAATCCTGTGAACGCGTTAGGCAACTCAAGTGTTTATACTTCAACAGCAAAGTTATATAAGATGGAAGTTTATGAAGTAGGGCCTTGTAAACATAAAGGGAGTAATATAGAGATCTACGGTTCTTTAGCGAAGTCCAGCCAACCTTTTGATACAGGATACAGTGATGACTATTAAAACTGTAACAAAATGAAGGTCACTATGGTAGATGGCATCTGAAGGTTTAAGAGTAGCAGCAGCTGCATTTTGATAAATAGTATCACCATAATCAAGAACAAATTAAAAGGTTTGATTGGAGAACCATCTAACGAGTGAACATGTAGTTCACCTGAAACATTCTTAGGAGAGTTTGAAAATAACATGTATTTAGTTTTGCCCGTATTAAGCACAAGTTTTAAATCAGCAAGGGCTTCCTGCATATCTATAAAATCTGACTGTAGTTTAGACACAGCCAGATCAACAGTCAGGGCAATAGCAGACATAATAGTAGCATCCACATATAGATGAATTTTACACATTTTAACAGATAGTCCAATGGTGTTTGTATAAATAGTGAAGGAAACAGGTCCCAAAGGTCTTCGAGGACAATGTATTTGATAATAGTTTTTTTTTTTTTTTCAATTTAAAGTTTTATTAAGTTTTCAATCAACCAACCAAACACATTCCACATTCACAGATGTGACAGACTTAAAAAAAATAAAAATAAAAATAATAATAAAAAAATTGTTATATATATATATACATATATACATACATACATATACATACACACACACACACACAAATAATAATTATAACAAAATTTAAAATATAGAACTTGCAGCAGCACTATCAAGGTTCTTATTTGCTATTTCCAGCCTTAGCTGAGATGACGAGCCAATTATTAGCTTTTAGATTTTACAGCACCTTACACAACACGCATCTGCTCACCTCCCCGATCCCCCCATTCACTCTGTCCAATTTGAGATATAGTGGAGTAGTGGAGACCAGAGTCTATCAAACTTGGGCTGTCTCTTGTGGAGGTCATAAGTGAGTTTTTCAAGAGGGAGAAAGTCAACAATCTGGTCAATCCACATTTTAAATGTAGGAGAGGTACTAGAGGCCCACAATAGAAGGATAAATTTCTTAGCAAAGTATGTAATGGTCATGAGCAAATTTTCTCTGTCAGGATCAAGAACAAAGTCCTGCTGGGCATTAAGAAGATAGAGACACGGGGTCATATCAAACTGTACATCTAGTATTTTCTGTGCAGCAGTATGTATAGATTGCCAAAATCTGGCAATCTCTCTACAGCTCCAAAATACATGCATATAGGTTCCACTTTCAGAGGTACATCTTTTACAGTTAGGAGAAATGTCTGTTTTCATTTTATGGAGTCTCAAGGGAGTGTAATAAAATTTGTACAAAAATGTGTAATTAGATTCTTTCATTTTTACATTAGTAGAGGAGCAGTATACCCTGTCGCAAACCTCCGCCCATAACTCATCACTGATAGTCAGACCAAGGTCCTTTTCCCAGATTATTTTCAAAGGAGTAAAGGAGGAGCCTCCTTTCTCAGAAATTAAAATATTTTGCCTTTTAATGGATTGTGCTGTGACAAGAAGGGTTTCAACTTCGTTCAACTGAGTTCTAAACCTCCTCTTGGAAGTAAATGAGGAGATGACATGTCTAATTTGAAGATATTAAAAAAAAATGGGATCTTGGCACATTGAATTCACTGCAGAGCTCTTGAAAGGATTTCAGTGTAGTGGTCTTCTGATGAAATAGGTCTGAAAAGGTCCTGATTCCTAGAGTATGCCAAAGATTAAAGTTGGCATCCCTCAGGGCTTTTGGCAAGTCTGGGTTGCCTACTATAGGCGAGTGAGAGCATATTTGGGAGGAGATGCCCAGGTATTTCTTACAGTCCCTCCACGCTAGTAGGGTGCTGTAAATCACAAATGTTTTGGCTATGTTGCCCACTTCACTAAAGTTATCAATGAATATGGTTGAGCTTAGTGGCAATGAACCACAGGATTGGGCTTCTATCTGGATCCACGTTGACTCTTGTCTGTTTGTGATCCATGTTAGCATGTTGCGGATTTGGGCAGACCAGTAGTACAATTGAAGGGAGGGAAGGGCAAGACCGCCCTTAGATTCAGGTTTCGATAGAGTGGAGAGCTTGATCCTAGGTTTTTTATTGCCCCATATAAATTTGGTGATGCTTTGGTTAATTGTTTTGAAAAAGGAAGCTGGGAGATAGCATGGGAGCATCTGAAATAAATAGTTCAGTCTAGGGAGGATGTTCATACGGATTACATTAATTCTTCCTACTAAGCTAATTGGGAGGGAGATCCAGGTTTGGAGGTTGTTCTTGATTCGATCCAGGAGTGGAAGATAATTATCCTTGAAAAGCCTATTCAGATCTGGTGTTATGAATATCCCAAGGTATTGAAACCCCTGTGTCTTCCATTGGAATGGGCATAGTGTCTTCATAGAACTGGTGAGTGTAATATTGAGAGGGCAGACAGTGGATTTGTTAAAATTAATCTTATAACCTGAAAACTTGCCATACTGAGCAATTGTGTCTAAAATGGGAGGAAGGGATTTCTCAGGGTTGGATATGTAGAGCAAGACATCATCCGCGTAAAGCGAAATCTTGTGCTGCAGGCCGCCTGCAGGAACACCTGTAATACTTGGATTGCTCCTTATCAACTCTGCCAGAGGCTCCGCCCCCAACAAGTAGAGCAGGGGGGATAGCGAGCACCCTTGTCTTGTGCCCCGTCCCAAAGGGAATCTGTCAGAGTTCAGTCCGTTAGTAGTCACCATGGCATTTGGATGAGAGTATAGTGATTTGATCCATTTAATAAAGTTTGGGCCCATATTGAACTTTTCTAAGACTGAGAACAGAAAGCTCCACTCCATCCTGTCGAACGCCTTCTCAGCATCCAGTGAAGCCAGCAGGACAGGGGTCTTCTGTGCGTTTACTTGATCAATAATATCAAAAAGACGGCGAATGTTATCAGAAGAGTATCTGTCTCTAATAAATCCAGTTTGGTCCGCTTTTATTATTTTGGGAAGAAGAGTGTTTAGTCTTTTGGCCAGCAATTTGGTAATTATTTTGTAGTCGAAATCCAACAAGCTTATGGGCCGGAAGGAGGAGCAGGATAGGGGGTCCTTGTCTTTTTTGAGCAACACTGTAATGTGAGCTGTGTGCATTGAGTCTGGGAGAACTCCGTTTTTGCAAAAATCCTCCAGCATTGGCATGAAAATAGGGCTAAGCTGGGGCCAAAAAGCTTTGTAGAACTCTCTGGGGAATCCATCTGGGCCTGGGGACTTGTTAGGTGGCATGGAGGTAATTGCCTCCAGGATCTCCTCAGGAGTGAAGGGGGAGTTGAGATCTTCTTGGTCGGTCTCTGATAGTTTAGGTAGCGAGATTCCCTCTAGGAAGGAGTGGAGTTCTGCCTCCGTGTGTTTTCTCTCAGAGGTATATAGTTTGCAGTAAAAATCATGAAAAGTTAAATTGATCTTTTTTGGGTCATATGTGACCTCGTCCTCTGCTGTTCGGATAGCCATAATTGTACGCTCTGACTGCTCTTTTTTAAATTGATAAGCAAGCAATCTACTAGGCCTATTGCTATACTCATGCTATTTCTGTTTAGTAAAGAAAACTTTTTTTTAAATCTCCCGAGTATAGTCCAAATTCAGTTTGGCTTTGGCTGCTTTAAGTTGACTCCAGGAGGTGCTGTCTGGGGATTGTTTATGTACTTTTTCACAGCGTTCCAGCTCCCTCTCCAGATCTAGCCTGTGTGCTTCCATTGCTTTTTTCTTAGAGGAAGCATATGCAATTAGATGACCTCTTAGTGTGGCTTTAGCAGCGTCCCACATTGTGGCCGGAGAAACAGGAGAATCTTTGTTGTCTTGTGTGTAGTTGTCTATCCATGTAGTTACCAATGTATGGAATGCTTCGTTTGATAGCATGGAGGTGTTGAATTTCCAGCTCTTTGACCTCGGGATGTTTTTGCAGAGGTCAAAGCGGAGGTGGACAAAGGCGTGATCCGAAAGCGCTATGGGTCCGATTCTACACGTGGCTGAATTTATGAAACTCTTTGGGATAAAAATGTAATCTATACGGGAGTAGGTGTTATGGACATTAGAGTAGTATGTATAGTCCATAGATGAGCTATTAGTCTCTCTCCAGATATCTATCAGTCCCATCTCTTTAGTAAGAGAGTTCAACATCTTTGCAGATCTAGGATTTGTGGTGGGGACTTGAGATGATTTGTCTAGGGTTGGGTTCAGGGTACAATTAAAATCTCCGGCCAACACTCCAAAGGAAACACAATGCTCATTGAACAGGGTTATCATTTTCGACATAAAAGCAGGAGTATCTGTGTTAGGGGCGTATATGTTTAAGATAGTAATTGGTTGCCCATACAGTGACCCAGTTATCAAAATAAATCTCCCCTCCGGATCAGATATGTTTTTGTCAATTATGAATGGAACATTCTTATGGATAAGTATGGCTGTGCCTCTACTGTTGGATTTGAAAGATGAGAAATACACCTGTCCCACCCAAGCTCTGCGGAGTTTGGCATGTTCAGCATCACAGAGGTGTGTCTCTTGCAATAGCGCGATGTCTGCTTTTTCCTTTTTTAGAGCACATAGTATCTTTTTCCGTTTTATTGCATGACCTAGACCATGGCAGTTCCATGTCAATAGATTTAAGGTACTAGTCATCGTCATCGAACAGTAATCGAACTTTAGTGCAAGTCATCTCTGGGTAAAGGTGGATAGTAGTTACAGCTGCGTTCACATAAAAGGAAAATAAATGGTTTACATAAAATAACAGTCTCTGAACACCCCAGCCGAGTTCCCAAACAACTCGACATATCCCGTTGGATCTATTACCTCCCCGCTCAGTCACAATTCTGTGTTCCAACAACAACAAAAAAAACGGGAACAGTTAGCAACGCACAACGTCTCCCCCTCCCCACCAAAGAAATGCCTCATCCTCTCCGCCCCGCATTGGGTAAATGACAACGTAGCCCCCGTCCAGACCACATTAAAAATGGGAGAAAATAAAATCAATAGCCCAGCCTACATATAGTAGGCCTAGGTTATAATATGGAGCCTATCCCTCTCAGCTAAAGGAACATAAATATAGATTAGACGGCTATAATGACATTTAGCAGGGCGGGTGGGTCTTTGGATATCGGCTATATGTTGTCTTACCTCCTTTAGTAATAATAGTAATCGCATTTAGTCATTGGTCCATTTCTCATTGACCGGGGTTGTCTTTCAAAAAACGTTTTGCCTCTTCGGGAGTTTTGAAGTGTCGCAGGGCTCCTTGGTGAAGAATCCTGAGCTCGTTTGGGTATTTGAATCCCCTAAAGATGCCTCGGTCAATGGAGCATTTCTTCACCTCGTCAAACTCTCGGCGCTTTCGGCGTATTCCAGCTGACAGGTCCTGGAGTAAGGTGAGTTTGGCGTTTCCCACTGTAATGGTGTTGGTTTTCGCCGCCTGTAGGACTCGTTCCTTGTCGGTGAATCTCAAGAAACGTATGGTGATTGGGCGCGGTGGTTGTCTGGCTGCTGGTGGGGGCCTCAGTGCTCGGTGAGCTCTCTCGAGTTCTATGGGTCTGTCGGTGGACAGGTGGAGCCACTCGGGAAGTTTGTCTTGCAGGTAGCGGATCAGTGGCATGTTTCCCTCTTCTTTTTCGCCCAGATTTAATAGAACACAATTATTCCTTCGCCCCCTGTTTTCCAGGTCCTCTGTTTTCTCTTCCAGCTGCTCTATTTTTTTTTTAGCATATGCTATTGTTTCCATGGCGTCTGTCAATAAGTTTTCCGTGGATAGGATTCGCCCCTCTGCCTCGTCCAGGCGCCCCGCGTTTATGGTTATCTTGTTGTTTATGTCAGGCAAAGCATTTTCCAGGATTGTCACCTTGCCCCCTATCGCACTGAGCTGAGCGTTAATGGCATCTAGTTTAGTGTTGAGTTCTGTACGTTGGGATCTCAGCTCAGAAAAGATGTCTTCGACAGAGTGCGAGGTTGGCCTTCGTTGGGCCTCGGGGGGGAACGGGTCCTCTTGCTCCTGGCTAATGGCGCTAGCTTTTTCTGAAGCTAGCTGCTTCTTGGAGGCTTTTTCCGTCGCTAGTGCTCGAGTCCGGGTAAAATGTCACCTGTAGTGTCGCCTTTTGTAGCCGCCATGACTTTTTGACTAAAGCTAAATGAGTTTAAACTTGAAGTGGAGGTAAGATTAGGAATTGGAAACTACTTGTGCGGAGCTCCTAGTTCATGCGGCCATCTCGTTCAGGGGTCACGTGATCCCTCTTGACACGATTATTAACTACTAAAGTGGTTGCTGTAATAGTGCTATAGCCAGGCCTAAACCCTGATTGGTTTACATCCAAAATGCATTTCCCAGATAAAAAAGAGCAAAGCTGTACATTTACCAAGGATTCAAGAATCTTAGCTAGACGAAGACGCTTTGAAATTCGACGATAATGATTAAGATCACTACTATCCCCGTCCTAATGGTGTGGCAGTGCAAGAGATGATTTCCATACTTTTGGAATATTTCCTGATAACAACGTTAAATAAAAAATGTAGGTTAATGAGCTAACACTGATGGGCGCTACACACTTAAGGAGACCAGGATCCGATTGGTCGGATTTCTTGTTGTCTATTGCTAGCGAAGCATCCAGAACACTCAAATCAATTCAATCCTACCTCAGTAGATGGACTAACATCCCAGTCGCTTTTACCAGCAGACTATTGTAAAAATGAATATTTTCTGTAGATCAGTGCTTCCCTTGTCTCGCCCTTCTGGCTATTGGGATAAAATTCATAGTGTGGTTTTTGAAATGTACATGGTATCCCAGATACAATTAACATACTTACAAAGAGGGAAAGATGTAGGAGGACTATCCTTACCAAACTTTAAATTGTATTTCCAGGCACTAGCATTTCGTCCCATCCTATATTGGTTTTGACAGGATTTTATCACCCCCAATATGGTGTTTCCTATTGCCCTGGAAGAGGTGGTCTTCACTGATATGCTTTGGTCCTATTATTGCTCATACAATCTCTATTTGGCGCAACATTTTTAAACGATGTAACTGGGAAAAATGGCATGCCCATAAGTCAATATTTCACAGTAATGACTTGCATTCTGGAGGGTGGCCTTTTGGATCTCTCCCAATGGTTCAAATGTGGAATCTGTATTCTTTGCCGATATCATGGACAGTAATGGTTTGAGAACATTTCAAGATTTAAAAGGCACATACACATTACCAGGCAATTCCTTTTTTCTATATTTACAACTTAGGTTATCTATGTTGGCCTATGGAGTCCCTTGGGAAACCCAACTACCGAACCATCCAATGGTGGGATGAATAAATAAATTATCTTGGGTCCGAAAGGACTGATCTCTATAATGTATAAACACCTTTTGGAAAGCTCATATTCTGAGCTAGTCATTAAAAAAGTATGGTCCACAGATCTAAGTGAATATGAACAACCCTTTAACCGGAACTGAATATAAAAAAATATGACCTTGGCATCCCGTATTCCGAATCATCAATTTATACATTTAAAATGTGTATTTAACACCAAGGAGACATTTTACGATGAAATTGGACCCAACTCCCAACTGTTCACTGAATCCCTTAAATCAGGTAGGCACATTCCTTCATAAACTCAGCAAAAAAAGAAATGTCCTCTCACTGTCAACTTTATTTTCAGCAAATTTAACATAAATATTTGTATAAACATAACAAGATTCAACAACTGAGATATAAACTGAACAAGTTCCACAGACATGTGACTAACAGAAATTGAATAATGTGTCCCTGATCAAAGGGGGGGGGTCTAAATAAAAAGTAACAGCCAGTATCTGGTGTGGCCACCAGCTGCATTAAGTACTCCAGTGCATCTCTTCCTCATGGATTGCACCAGATGTGCCAGTTATTGCTGTGAGATACCCACTCTTCCACCAAGGCACCTGCAAGTTCCCGGACATTTCTGGGGGGAATGACCCTAGCCCTCACCCTCCGATCCAACAGGCCCCAGATGTGCTCATTGGGATTGAGATCCGGGCTCTTCGCTGGCCATGGCAGAACACTGACATTCCTGTCTTGCAGGAAATCACGCGCAGAACAAGCAGAATGGCTGGTGGCATTGTCATGCTGGAGGGTCATGTCAGGGTCCTGAAAAAGGGGCGTTTCTTTTTTTGCTGAGTTTATGATGTGGGAGTGCACTGCAGTTAATGCTTCTGGGATAAAGTTACAAAATGAATTTTAAAGTGCATTAATTTAAATATTCAATACTTTGCATCTACTATGTTACTTAACAATGCTCCTTGAATCTCTCAATAAATCAGAGACGATTACTTTTTTATTTCTTTATTTTTTATTTCACCTTTATTTAACAAGGTAGGCTAGTTGAGAACAAGTTCTCATTTGCAACTGCGACCTGGCCAAGATAAAGCATAGCAATTCGACGCATACAACAACACAGAGTTACACATGGAATAAACAAAACATACAGTCAATAATACAGTAGAAAAATAAGTCAATGTGAGCAAATGAGGTGAGATAAGGGAGGTAAAGGCAAAAAAAGGCCATGGTGGCGAGGTAAATACAATATAGCAAGTAAAACACTGGAATGGTAGATTTGCAGTGGAAGAATATTCAAAGTAGAAATAGAAATAATATGGTGCAAAGGAGAAAAATAAATAAATAAATAAATAATGTAGGGGAAGCGGTAGTTGTTTGGGCTAAATTATAGATAGGCTATGTACAGGTGCAGTAATCTGTGAGCTGCTCTGACAGCTGGTGCTTAAAGCTAGTGAGGGAGATAAGTGATCCAGCTTCAGAGATTTTTGCAGTTTGTTCCAGTCATTGTCAGCAGAGAACTGGAAGGAAAGACGACCAAAGGAGGAATTGGCTTTGGGGGTGACCAGTGAGATATACCTGCTGGAGCGCGTGCTACGAGTGGGTGCTGCTATGGTGACCAGTGAGCTGAGATAAGGTGGGGCTTTACCTAGCAGAGACTTGTAGATAACCTGTAGCCAGTGGGTTTGGCGACGAGTATGAAGCGAGGGCCAACCAACGAGAGCGTACAGGTCGCAATGGTGGGAAGTGTATGGGGCTTTGGTGACAAAACGGATGGCACTGTGATAGACTGCATCCATTTTGTTGAGTAGAGTGTTGGAGGCTATTTTATAGATGACATCACCGAAGTCGAGGATCGGTAGGATGGTCAGTTTTATCCCATCCATCCCATCTGGTTTGCGCTTAGTGGGACTATTATTTGTTTTTCAACAGGACAATGACCCAACACACCTCCAGGCTGTGTAAGGGCTATTTGACCAGGAAGGAGACTGATGGAGTGCTGCATCAGATGACCTGACAAGACCCCTGACCTCAACCCAATTGAGATGGTTTGGGATGAGTTGAACCTTAGAGTAAAGGAAAAGCAGCCAACAAGTGCTCAGCATATGTGGGAACTCCTTCAAGACTGTTGGAAAATTATTCCAGGTGAAGCTGGTTGAGAGAATGCCAAGAGTTTGCAAAGCTGTCATCAAGACAAAGTGTGGCTACTTTGAAGAATCTCAAATATAAAATATATTTTAATTTGTTTCACACTTTTTGGGTTACTACATGACTCCATATATGTTATTTCATAGTGTTGATGTCTTCACAATTATTCTACAATGTATAAAATAGTGAAAATAAAGAAAAACCCTTGAATGAGTAGGTGTGTCCAAACTTTTGACTGGTACTGAGTATACTGTATATATGTACCTATTTTCATATTTTCTACTGTCTTTGCTTTCAGAGGTAGTTATATGAATTTGTGTGTTGTGCCCCCCCACCCCAACAAGAACAATGACAAAAATATATAAAGATTTGGTCACAAAAAATATGGAAAAAAAGCCAGAACTGTTCCAAGTTTGTTAATTTATTCACTGTGACATCTTTTGAAATTCCAATCTAGATAATAATTCATAGTAATATCGCACTGTGCCGTGTCAATTTCAACATGTGAGAGAGAACAAATGAAAGAATTTATAATTTTTTTATTCCAAATTGCAGTATTTTCCCACAGAAAACGGCTAAATTCTTCAGGGAATCATAACCTAGATTCCTAAAATGAGGTACAGTTTAGACCCTCTTGTTATTTGCAATGAAATGAAGTCCAGTTAATTGTGATTGAATCTACTAGTAGCTGGCACCCTGCAGTTTTATAATGACTTTGGTAATAACTGACCAATATCCAGAGCTAGCCCACAATATTCTGACCAAAGTAATGGCCTGACAATTATGTAGCCATTCATGCCATTGGAAAAGTGGTGTCCTTGATGTAATTGTGTGTGTGTGTGTGTGTGTGTGTGTGTGTGTGTGTGTGTGTGTGTGTGTGTGTGTGTGTGTGTGTGTGTGTGTGTGTGTGTGTGTGTGTGTGTGTGTGTGTGTGTGTGTGTGTGTGTGTGTGTGTGTGTGTGTGTGTGTGTCTCATGGTGCTTTCAAGACAACTCGGGAACTCGGAACCTCTGAGTTAAAATGTATGTACGTTTTTTGTGTAGAGCTTCCTATTGGTTGATTTTTAACAATGAGTTTGCAAGTCGAAAATGTCATAGTTTCCGAGTTCCGAGTTGTCTTAAAAACGGCATCAGTCACCTGAACGGCTCTCTGTACATGTAACCAGGAGTATGTTACTGTAGAGCCACATTGCAGGGTTATTTATAGGGCGTTGTGATGTGATTCCATGGCAGCATCAGGTGATAGTATTCTCTTTCTCCTTGGAGATGATTGATATTGGAGTGTCTGACTCTATAAGAGCAGTGAATGTCAGTGTAATTATGGGTTAAGTGAGGAGAGGCAGAGAGGACAATGCATAGCTAAGCCTGCTGCCTATTTGTCTCCTCTGTTCCTGACTAGAATGTAGAGTTGTATTTTTGAACAGGTTTTAAATGAATTACCTCTGTTCTTCTCTCAGAGGGGGTTTGAGCCTGTCTGATTCTCCACAGTGTCAAGTGTTCTGAGTGAAAAGGGACAGGATATGAGATCATCCATCCATGTCAGAGACCTATTAATGATATGTCAGAGAAATTAGCAGTGACAGGAAGCACATTGATTGTTTGAAAGGGCAGCAGACATAGGGTGGAAACTGATTACCCAGGTGGCCTGTGATATGAATATGTTATTGGGTAACAAGCCTAATGAATAATCACGCTTATTACAATTAATTATTTCATACATGACGTTAGCATGCGAGAGAGACAGAGAAAGAGGATGAACAGTAGAGAGTGAATCTACAGTACTCGCCTGTGGCATGTGCTCCTGTGGTTTGTGACATCCTCTGATCGTCATTTGGGTTAGGGCCAGCCCCACCACTGGTTTGTCTAATTTTTTACCTGACCTTTGACCTCTCACGGCTAGAGAGGAAGTGACCAGTGGCTATCCCTATTCCCTCACACTCTTTCTGCATACCTGTACTTTCTAGCACCTACGGTATACATACAGTCATGTACCACTGCAGTTTCTCCCAGGTTGAGGTGGAGATTCAACTGAATTTTCAAATAGGGAATAGTTTTCACAATTCTCTGTTTACTTATTAATTGATATGTTTATTTATTCCCACATTCAGACAGCTCCTGCAGAAAGCAGAATAGCTTCTCTCTCTGTGAACTAGTCTCAGTGCCGACCCTGCTACTCATTATCACCTGCTAAAGAAAGCAGCCGCCCAGCATGGAGCCTGTGGCTATGCTGCCTGCTACCTGCTTCCCTGCCTGCTGCCTGCCTGCTGCCCAATCTCCATAAAGACCCAGGGAAAGGTGTCGTGGAATATTCTAATCAAGTGAGAGATACTTTGTCATTTCTTCAAACAATAATCTTTATTCAATATCGATTAATTATTGCAATAATGAGGCTGGTCGACCACACACCCTTGAGTGTTGGACTGAATAACCTAACAAATTCAGAGTACTATATATCGCTGAAAACCCTACTAAAAACCTTTAGTCATGGTTGGTTCCACCTCATAATGTCCCAATTTCAATGTCTCAGGAACAATCTGATTTTCCCAAACAGACTAATGTCTCACCTGAGCCCCAGCATAACGCCTATTATGTCTTGTCCATTTGTCAACCAGTATACCAGCAATATGAGAAGTTTTGGCACTGATCTCTCTTCATGCTCATTCCACATTGACTTATTTTGCACTCCTGAGAAAAAGACATGAGAGAAAAGGCAGTTGGTAGTGTTAGCAGTTGATGTTATTCTTCAATAACACAGACCCCCAAAGCAAATCAGGGGGAGGAAAAATGGATATATTCAAAGAGGATAAACCATAGATGTTATGCTGAGAGGTAGATGGTCATTCTCTCCTGTCCTCCGTGATGCTCTCTCAGTGAATCTCTCCAGTGGTTCTCTCCAGTGGTTCTCTCCAGTGGTTCTCTCCAGTGGTTCTCTCCAGTGGTTCTCTCCTGTGGTTCTCTCCAGTGGTTCTCTCCAGTGGTTCTCTCCAGTGGTTCTCTCCAGTGGTTCTCTCCTGTGATTCTATCCCCAGAACAAGGGACACCATGTAGCTTTATAACCCAGCCCTAGCCTGTGGTTGACCAATTAGAATTCCTTTCAAATAAACTAGCCAATGGCCAAATAACAAGTACCCTATTTCAGAAGACATATTCCTCCCATGTCTCTGAACCATTGATCAATAATTCCCTATTACAGAAAAAACACTATTTCCCTTAATCGTTATTACTCTATTGACTTCTCGTCCTTTTGACCTCTGTAACGTCCTGACCAGAGTTATTATGTGTTTTGCTTGTTTAGTGTTGGTCAGGACGTGAGCTGGGTGGGAATTCTATGTTGTGTGTCTAGTTTGTCTGTTTCTGTGTCCAGCCTAATATGGTTCTCAATCAGAGGCAGCTGGTAATCGTTGTCCCTGATTGAGAATCATATATAGGAGGCTTGTTTGGTGTTGGGATTTTGTGGGTGATTGTTTCCTGTCTCTGTGTTTGTGTTTTGCACCAGATAGGACTGTCTCGGGTTTCATGTTTGTTATTTTGTTATTTGTTAAATGTTCACTGTGTATAGTCAAATTAAACATGTTGAACACTAACCGCGCTGCATTTTGGTCCTCTCATTCATCCCAGGAAGAAAGTCGTTACAACCTCTCGTTCTCTGTCTCTGCATTGTGTATTTATCTTCGAAATAATCTTACACTCCCCCCAGACCCTTTTAAAAATAAATATAATTAAAATGTCTTTCTAGAAAACAATAAAAAACATAAAATAATAGACAGTATTAAAAACATTAGCAGTTAGCATAAAATCACATTAAGCACCTTCATTTCTTTAAAACACAAAGAGCACATTGTACTTGCTGTTACAATAAGAAATAGATTTAAAACAAAGTTATAGAAAATAAGTATTAACAGGTGTAATGATGATGTTCCGATTCCTACCACATCCTGTATTAGGAGGAAACTCACTCAAAAAAATTATAATAATTGTCTACAAGACACAATTCAATCATCCTATTGGCAAGGTAATCATTCCCCAAGTCCTTTAAAAGTCACCGGCTCTTCCACACTGGTATCAGTCCCACATAGATAACTATTAGAAATTATGTTGTGACAGTCTGCCAGTAGTGAGGAATTCTTCTTCCATTCCACTGGTTGCACTTCACCAGTGATCTTGTATCGTTTCAGGTACAGTCCTTGAATCGAAGGATATTGCTTCAGCTTCAGACTGTAGATTCTCATAACCTGTAACGAAGGAAACAAAAGTGAAAAAACATTTCCTGGTTTCAAGAGATTGATATTTCACATAAATTTCTCTAAGTAAGCATGTCCCAGTTTTCAGGAAAACGTTGGCCATTTCACCTAGATATCCCTAATATGATGACTGCGGTATACAACATTGAAGCTTATCAGGTTCTGATCATCTTACTATGCTTCTTCACCCGAGTTTGGCCCCCGTTTGCTAATCAATCAGTTCTTTATTCTCCAGGCTCCAGACAACCTTGCAATGAGTGACATGTATCCATCGTGATTATCCCTGGACTTTTACTGCTGACCTCGTTATGAGAAAAACTTGATAAGGACCTTCCCATTTTGGCCCTAATGTGTCTGTCACATATTTCTTTACCATCATCCACTGTCCTGGCACTACATCATGTCCCCCCTCGGGAGTTATTCCCCATTAGAGAGTTGTATGCAATAGTTAATCATTGTGTCACTCATAAAGTGAACGTCTGCTTTTCTCAAATCTAACGTAACTGGTATTATCACATTGTCCATTGTAGTAACTACCCAGCCTGCCTCACACCCCCCTCCACAATGCTTGAACCGTCTGTGTATAAGATAAACTCAGGGTTTTCCAATGAATTACTCTATAAACCCATCAGAGAGATGATCCAAAACCAACTCACAACAGTCGTGTTCAAGTAATGTGGTATCTGTAGGATACATCAGGGTTTTTTATTTTTATTTTTTTTTATTTTATTTCACCTTTATTTAACCAGGTAGGCTAGTTGAGAACAAGTTCTCATTTGCAACTGCGACCTGGCCAAGATAAAGCATAGCTGGATTGCATGGTGTCTTTTCAACTATACCCATGTCCCATAGATCTTTAATCACTACTTTAGTAGCGTCCATAGCTCCCTTGCTAATGATATATTGTTTTGTGCAAGGTGGGGCAACACATGTGAAGCACACTGGTTCCATATCCAAAGTTCTACACTCATTTTTCTTCATAGGATGGTTCTGAACTGTAGATCCATGCAGTTGTATAATTTGCCACATCACCTTTCATTCAAAAATATTCAATCTAGAGTCAAGTTGAATAATAACATCAAGGCCTAAAATAGGTTGTTCAAATGAGCCTGTCCACACCCCTGCATCAATCTTCATTGGACCAATAGAAATTGACAATGGTTTGGTTTGTTTCATATCTGTCTTCCCCCCCACTCCTGTTGCTCTCATCTTCTTGCCCGTGTACCGAGGACATATATGTTGTGCATAAGATATGGGCAATACAGTGACTTCAGCACCCGTATCTATGAAAAAAAATTGATTGCAAAGTTGTTAACCAACATGTTCACATATATTCCATCCGATTTCATGTGTACACCAGCTGAGATGGGACGTAAGAAGGGGTCTATTAGTTTCCCTCCACAGAATCCAGCAAACTCCGCTGCTGAGCCGGAGAGAACTTCTTAAATTTCTGCATTAACATTGTGTCATTGGGGCTGTTGTCTTGATTCCATTTTCCCTTAGACGGACCCTGCTTCTCCTGGCCACTTCTCATTAAATCATGTTTTATTTTCTGACATTCTCATTGCCAGTGAACAGAAATCCCGCAATAATGACATTCACCAGGTTTCTCTTCTGCTGAACGAATAATGTTGTTGGTTTCACTCGGAACCTGCAGAACTCTGATAACAGACGGTCTATTATGTTGATTGATGTCCCTGTCCAGTCGTGACATTCTGTCGATGATGTCGCCGTAATTTTGTCTCTCCCAGTCATTACTTGTGGAAACAAAAGTTTTTCGCAAATCATCATGTATGGATTGCATCAGCTGATGAGTGATTGCCCCATTTTTGGAGGGATTGAGTGTATCTTCATCTTCCATGCCAGGTAACCCACTGTTTTTAACCACATCTGCTCTAAACCTGTCTTCAAATTCAACAAACGGTTATTTCATTTGGTTATCTCTCCCCAATTGGTGGTTGCATTGGTCAGACCCTTAATTAAGGAAAACATGTATGGCTCTCCATCCATCGGCCACATCTTGCTCTTCACCACCCACAGCTCTATAAACCTTTTCTTCAACTACACCATGTTCACGGTTGTTTAAAACAAAGGCTAATAACTGTAACCCATCATAAGGATGTAGATTGTGGAGTTTCTTATAACGCTTCAAATGCTTCTCGGGGATGTTTCAACGTTTTTGACCGTTCGTCCAACTGTTTTGGAGATGCTGATTTGTGTGATTACTATCACCGGAGGTTTGTCTTTACCACCTTTTACAGCCTGTGTTCTGGTTGGCCTAAGACATTGTTCACCAGATGCTTGAAACCCGATCATCCTTGCGCAACATATTCCTCCCATGTCTCTGAACCACTGATCAATAATTCCCTATTACAGAAAAAAACACAATTTCCCTTAATCGTTATTACACTATTGACTTCTCGTCCTTTTGACCTCTCGTCCTCTGTCTCTGCATTATGTATTTATATTCGACATATTCTTACAATAGCTTCAACTGGATGCTGTACACCGGTTGCTGGCTCAGACTCAGGTCTCTCGATAGAAGTACAGGGCCGGATTGAACACCATTTCTTCAGCCGGTTACATTACATTTTACATTTAAGTCATTTAGCAGACGCTCTTATCCAGAGCGACTTACAAATTGGAAAGTTCATACATATTCATCCTGGTCCCCCCGTGGGGAATGAACCCACAACCCTGGCGTTGCAAGCGCCATGCTCTACCAACTGAGCCACACGGGACCTGTGTGGCTCAGTTAGAGGGGTTTTTGAGGTCCACACCGTTTGGTCAAATTATCCCTTTCATGCATCTAGATACCATCTGTAGTCACAATCCAAAATCTCAAGAAAGGACAGATCAAAACAATAGTTTAGTTCATTTCTGATTCAGGAAATCCTGAAATTATTACTTTTACCCATATTCTTAATACACATTTCTTAAACAAAAATCTAAGAAAATAACATCACATTCTGTAGAATTTTTTTTCCAAATTGGTTTATACACCCCTTTTAACACTGTCAACCTCATCGCAGAGTCACAGGATCAGGAAATTATCCTGATCGTCCAGCAGACCCAATCTGGTGAGATTTATCGAAACAAAACAGAACAAACAACACAACAATACACTCCTTCATATATCACTCAATCCAAAAATCCCAAAACCTCAGAAGACTGGTAATTCCCCCATTTTGATACATGACACTGCAAATCAAATTCGAATTACTGTCCTTAATAACTCCGTAAAAACATTTGTACCCATAACTTCATAGTAAAAACAGACTTTAGACAGTCCCCCCTATTCAAGGGCAGCCCTCTCTTTCCCTTGTGGACCGAATCACAAATATAAGTAGTAATTATAACCTTCTCTGTAATTATCATCATAACAAATTACCTTAACTTCACTAGGGTAGGGGGCACTATTTTCACTTCCGGATGAAAAGCGTGCCCAAAGTAAACTGCCTGCTTCTCAGGCCCAGAAGCTAGCATATGCAAATTTGGATAGAAAACACTATAAAGTTTCCAAAATTGTTAAAATAATGTCTGTGGGTATAACAGAACTGATTTGGCAGGCGAAAACCTGAGATAAATCCATCCAGGAAGTGGGATTTTTTTATGTTTGTAGTTTTCTATTGAATGCCATTACAGTATCCATTGACTCAGGACTCAAATTGCACTTCATATGGCTTCCACTAGATGTCAACAGTCTTTAGAAATTGTTTCAGGCTTGTATTCTGAAAAATGAGGGAGTAAGACCACTCTGAATGAGAGGACACTGCAGTGTCCCAGAGCTTTTCCATGCGCACGACCGAGAGTGTGCCTTTCTTGTTTACCTTTTATATTGCGGACGTTATTGTCCGGTTGAAATATTATTGATTATTTAGGATAAAAACAGCCTGAAGATTGATTATAAACATCGTTTGAAATGTTTCTACGAACTTTACGGATACTATTTGGATTTTTCGTCTGCCTGTTGTGACTGCGTTTGAGCCTGTGGATTACTGAACAAAACGCGCGAACAAAACTGAGGTTTTTGGATATAAACAGGGACTTTATCGAACAAAACAAACATTTATTGAGTAAATGGGAGTCTTGTGAGTGCAACCATATGAAGATCATCAAAGGTAAGTGATTAATTGTATCTCTATTTCTGACTTGTGTAACTCCTCTACTTGGCTGGTAACTGTTTGTAATGATTTGTCTGCTGGGCGCTGTTCTCAGATAATCGCATGGTATGCTTCGCCGTAAAGCCTTTTTGAAATCTGACACTGTGGTTGGATTAACAAGAAGTTAATCTTTAAACCGATGTATAACACTTGTATGTTTTATGAATTTTTATAATAAGTATTTATGTTTTTGAATTTGGCGCTCTACAATTTCACTGGATGTTGGCCATGCTAGCGTCCCACGTACCCTAGTGAGGTTAAACTCATCATCCAATGTCTCTTGGCTTTCCAGTGAGGGCAATCAAACCACACTAGAAAGTCAGGACAGAGGTCATTCAAACCCTTCAAATATGTGTTTCTTACTATATTAGTCTATTTAATGAAATAAATTGAACATTTCATACATTTTGCATCCCAGGTTTACAGTAAGTTTCTAGTACATTTCTTATCAAAAGAATTCACGTGTTCAATTAAACTCCGAAAATAAAAACTTCAGAAAATTCCATGTGTGTGTGATACCTCGGCACTAACCCATATTCATAACCAGTAAGTTATGTTTCACTATATTGGATCACTGCAATATATTGGTATCACTCCGCGGCGGAGGGATACATCCGAGTTACGGATGTATAGATTCACTCCCGTGTACACCTGTGTCACGGCTGGGGTTGATCTGTATCTTCCCCCCGTGGTTTGACGTACTTATGTTTCGGTAGCGTTACACTACGACTCCGTGTGCATCCATTAGTATGGTGGCTCTTGCTGCCACAAACTGTAATTTACCTTACACAACTTGCCCACTGGCTTGTTCTATGTGTGTGTTGTGAATTACTTTAACATGCTGCTCCCAGCGCCATAGGTGGGGGTTTTCTGCTAATTATCCTGCAGGGTTTTTCTTGTTCTTTCCCCTGCGGAGTGTAAGAGTATCGGGGTGGGCTTTCCACTACGTTGAGACATTAACTTTGGAGTTCCTTAAGGAGTTACTCCATATGATGCTGTTTTTACTGCTTGGATATTAAACCGGCTAGGTAATATTGCAGTTGGCGAAAAACAAATAAATCAAATCCATTACCTGGTTGCTGGTTTTTGTCTGCCTCTTTTTCCCACAGGGGTCTTCCCATGTGTTTGCAGAGGTACTGGGTAATTTATCCCTCACCGGGTTCCTATTCCTCCAAGCGGGTCACGACATAGCTCTCCCAGGTCGTCGGACCCCTGCTCCGTGGCCTTGTTGGCTTGGCTGTGCTTATGGCTTACCTTTGTGACAGGTGTCATATTGGCATCCCCTGGGATCTGCATACCCATATGCTCTGCCTGGGTTTGAGCCATGCGGAGAGGGCGCTGGAGCGCCCTACTGGATGCCTGTTTTATGTGGTGTTCTCAGAACGCCTGCACCTGGCGCGATTGGAGGCCATGCGCGATAGGGTCGGCCAGGCTCGGACTCAGGCTGGGGACGAGCTCCCTCCCTCAGGAGTGGTGCGGAAGCGAGCTGTTAGTCCCTGTACTGGGCCCAGTACCCCTCCCAGGAAGCGTGGCCGGAGCCACCGCAGGCAGAGCCCATCTGCTGCCAGTCCTGGACGGGGGCATGAGTCGGACCGCTGGGACCACCTTGAACAGAGGGCGCATGCCCTGCGTCAGAAGGTTGATAGCTTGGATGGCGATGACAGCTGTTCCCTGTTGGCCAGTGATAGGCTGTTCCTGTGGGATGATGCTGGCAGTGTTCACCACCATGAGCGTGGCTACCAGGCTGGCAGGCCATCAGAAGCCGCCAGCGGGGCGTCATCGCCACCTGCGGCTTGAGAGGCTATGAGGAGCCTACTCACCTGGGTAGCCACTGCACTGGACATCAACTGGTGGACAGTGATGACTCTTCATCTGTCTCCATCTCTGCTGATTTCCACAAGGCCTTGCAGGAGAGCTGGACCTCTGCCAGGGTGGAATTCGCAACTGAAGGCAAGCCCCCCGAGAGTCTTTGATGCAGACTTGAAACCCACATATTGGTCCCTCTGCACTCTTTGCCGCCTTACCAATGCAGCCATGATGCTGCAGGCCTACCTGCAGACTCTGTTTTCCAGGCTGCAGGAGGGCACATAGGAGCTCCTCCGGGAAGTGATGGAGGTGTCTCGCCTGCTTTCCCTGCTCCAGAGGGATATGGCCCACGCCAACGGACGGGCCATGGTGCAGTTGTTTACCTCCCGGCTCCATCTCTGGCTGGCCCAATCCCGTCTGCCAGCTGCTCCCCAGAGCACATTTGCCAATCACCGCAGGGCTGACGTTTTGCCCATGGGTTGATGACATTCTAGAGCAGACCGATAAGGTTCGTAGGTACCGGGGGACCCTGAGACGGTTCATGCCACCTCCTCAGGCCCGGGGTCCAAGGTAGACGGACCGTCGCCACCCACCTGCACCCGAACGATAGTGGGGTCCCTCTCCTGCCCCATCGCCTTGTGCTAAGGGACAACAGCAGAGAGGGGCACAGCGTGAGATGAAGCAACAGCCTGTTTTTCCCACAGGGGTCTTCCCGTGTGTTTGCAGAGGTACTGGGAAATTTTCCCTCACCGGGTTCCTATTCCTCCAAACGGGTCACGACATAAGCTCTCCCAGGGCGTCGGACCCCTGCTCCGTGGCCTTGTTGGCTTGGCTGAGCTTATGGCTTCCCTTTGTGACAGGTGTGATGGTGTCAATCGTCACCGCCAATAGGGACGTGCTTGGGAGACCCAGGTCCTCGGAGCGCCAGAGGAGAGGCGAGCCCCGGCAGGACCCCTGACACACCCTTCCCCGGCCGCTTCTCCCGGTCTCAAAGTGGGAGAAGGGTGTGGAGTCTCCCTGGGTGTTGTCCACAATGCTCGAGGGGTGCCGACTCCAATTCCTGTGCCCCGTCTTTCAGGGGCCTTCGTGTCACCATGGTGGCCGACCCCCTGAAGAAAACCCTGCGGCTGGAGATTTCCTCACTCCTGGACAAGACATCAGAACGGCTAGGTGGTTTCTACTCCACTTATTTTGTGGTCCCAAAAAGAGACGGAGGGTTTCGACCAATTCTGGACCTCCGCAACCTCAATGGGTACTTGAAGGTACTGAGGTTCCACATGCTATCCCCAGCCACTTGTCGCAGGCCGTGTCCATGGACCAGTGGTTTGTGATGCTGGACCTGAGGTATGTGTACTTTCATGTTCCTGTTCACCCAGCTCATTGGCAGTACCGTCGATTCACTTTTGAAGGGATGGCTTACGAATCCATAGTTCTTCCCTTCGGCCTCTCCTTGGCACCCCGCACTTTCACAAAGTTCATGACGCTGTCCTGGCACCTCTCACGTCCTGAGGACGTCAATTACCTGTACGATTGGCGGATTTGTGCCCCGACCAGGACCCAGGTCCTGTCAGACAGAGACATGCTCCTGACCAACATTGGCGGGCTGGGCATCACTGTAAACGACAAGAAGAGTCATCTGACGCCCACTCAGAAGGTGGCCTTCATTGGCATGGAACTGGACGCAGTCCTCATGAGAGCACGCCTGCCCACCACAAGGGTTCAGGCGATCTTATCTTGCCTCGACCACTTTTGGCAAGGGCGCGTGGTATCCGCCCTGACCTGCCAACGCCTGTTGGGCTTGCTAACTGCGGCCTCGTTGCTGATTCCCCTAGGCCTGCTCCATCTCCAGCCTCTTCAACGGTGGTTCAACTCCCACCGGCTGCACCCGAAGCGCCACCATCACCGCCAGCTGCGGGTGACCGCATAGGGCCTCAGGGCATTGTTGAGGTGGCGCTGTTGCTCCTTTCTCTCAGGTGGGGTGGAGATACTGAGTATGTGCCGCCGGGAGCTGGTCAGCACAGACACCTCCCAGATCGGCTAGTGGGTGTGACCAAGGGCAGGTCGACCAGTGGCTGTTGGCTACCCCCTTGTTCTGAGCTGTACTGCTGTGGTCTTTCCTTCCACATCTGAAAGGAAGACATGTCCTGTTGAGAATGGACAACACCACCGTGGTGGCTTACATCAACCATCAGGGTGGACTGAGGTCCCACCGCCTCAATCTTATAGCACGGGAGCTCCTTCTCTGGGTTCAGGGACGTCTAGCATCTCTATACGCAGCGTATGTACCTGACATCCTGAATGTGGCAGCGGATATGCTCTCGAGGGAAGGCCCGCCACCTGGAGCCTACATCCCCAGGTGGTGCAGCACCTGTGGGACAAGTTTGAGGGGGCAAAGATGGACCTGTTTGCCTCCCTGGGCAATGCACACTTCCCCTTGTGGTACTCCATGTTGAAGCCACCAGTGCCTCTGGGCTTGATTGCTCTGGCTCACGATTGGCCAAGGCTGGAGCTTACGCATTCCTCCCCTTTTCCCCTGATCCAGGCTATGCTGGACAGGACCAGGATGGCGGAGCATCATCTGCTGTTGGTGGCCCCATACTGGCCCAGACGACCCTGGTTCAGCCTTCTCCTGTCCCTGTTGTCTGGGACACCTTGGCAACTGCCCCTGAAAAGCAACCTGCTGTTTCAGGCCGGGGTAACACTATGGCATCCGAGACCGCAACGCCTCAGTCTGTGGGCTTGGCCGCTGAACAACACCAACAGTCCATGTTTGGACTACAGGAGGGTGTAAGGAACTCCATGCAGAGCACAAGGTGACTGGCTACAACCGCGGCATATCAGTTGCGCTGGCGGTTGTTCTGCTCTTGGCGCACTGGTATTGAGGTTGTGCCCAAGTCATGCAGGGTGCAGTATATCCTCCACTACCTGCAGTTTGGCTTGGATGAGGGTTTGGCAGCCTCTACATTGAGAGGGTATTTGGCCGCTATATCTGCCTGCCATGTGGGGTGGATGGACAGGCCACCGGGGCGCCATCCCTTGGTCTCCAGGTTTATGAAGGGGGTTTGTCGCCTGTGTCCAGCTAGGACCCGCTCAATGGCGAGCTGGGATCTGGATGTGGTCTTGGTAGCTTTGGCAAAGCCGCCTTTTGAACCGTTGGAGTCTGCCTCCCCGAAACACCTCTCTATGAAGGTGGTTTTCTTGGTAGCAATTACTTTCATGAAGAGGGTGGGTGAGCTCCATGCTCTTTCGGTAAATTCTGAGTGCTACCGGATGGACCCCGGCGGGAGGAGTAGATCTCTCCACCCCAACCCTTCATTCCTCCCGAAGGTTCTGTCAGACAGGCATGTAAACATCCCTTTTATTCTGTCTGCTTATGACCCCCGGCAGTGGCGGGGGAGTCTGGAACTCCCTCCGGCATGCTGTGCCCTGTGCGGGCACTGGCTCCCTATGTGGAGCAGTCACAGTCAGTGAGAACAATAGACCAGCTTTTTGTCTGCTATGGTGAGAGAGTCCTGGGAGCTGGGTTATCAAGCAGAGGCTCTCTCACTGGATCGTGGACACGATTACGACAGCATACCGCCTGTCTGGCAGGCCAGTGCTGGGATCTGTGGTGGCATATTCAACACGAGGTGTTGGTGCGTCCTGGGCTCTACTGAGAGGAGTTCCCCTCGCTGATATCTGTGCTACGGCCAGCTGGGCTTCCTCTTGCACCTTTTGCTTGGTACTATCGGGTAATGTGGCACCTCCCTCTGCAGTTGGTTCAGCGGTCCTGGGCGTCGCCTCCCTTTCCGGGGACTGGGCCGGGACCCCCCTTCCACATTGATGGCCCCTGCGTCTCGATCCCGCACTGGGACACCAGGTCCCTCTAGCACCGACTAAATCTGGTGCGGGTATATCAATATATTGGAGTGATTACATATGTAATCGTGGTTATGTGAACTATATGGATCACTCCAATCCTCTATGCTGCTAGAGGCACCACAAAAATTATGTCTATATATAGGGGCAGCTGATATCCGCGCCTATATCCGTTTTGTTACCAAATCACCTTATACCACCCACCACTGCGACCTGTATGCTCTAGTCGGCTGGCCCTCGCTACATATTCGTTGCCAGACCCACTGGCTCCAGGTCATCTATAAGTCTATGCTAGGTAAAGCTCCGCCTTATTTACATTTACATTTAAGTCATTTAGCAGACGCTCTTATCCAGAGCGACTTACAAATTGGTGCATTCACCTTATGATATCCAGTGGAACAACCACTTTACAATAGTGCATCTAACTCTTTTAAGGGGGGGGGGGGGGGTTAGAAGGATTACTTTATCCTATCCTAGGTATTCCTTAAAGAGGTGGGGTTTCAGGTGTCTCCGGAAGGTGGTGATTGACTCCGCTGACCTGGCGTCGTGAGGGAGTTTGTTCCACCATTGGGGTGCCAGAGCAGCGAACAGTTTTGACTGGGCTGAGCGGGAACTGTACTTCCTCAGAGGTAGGGAGGCGAGCAGGCCAGAGGTGGATGAACGCAGTGCCCTTGTTTGGGTGTAGGGCCTGATCAGAGCCTGAAGGTACGGGGGTGCCGTTCCCCTCACAGCTCCGTAGGCAAGCACCATGGTCTTGTAGCGGATGCGAGCTTCAACTGGAAGCCAGTGGAGAGAGCGGAGGAGCGGGGTGACGTGAGAGAACTTGGGAAAGTTGAACACCAGACGGGCTGCGGCGTTCTGGATGAGTTGTAGGGGTTTAATGGCACAGGCAGGGAGCCCAGCCAACAGCGAGTTGCAGTAATCCAGACGGGAGATGACAAGTGCCTGGATTAGGACCTGCGCCGCTTCCTGCGTGAGGCAGGGTCGTACTCTGCGAATGTTGTAGAGCATGAACCTACAGGAACGGGTCACCGCCTTGATGTTAGTTGAGAACGACAGGGTGTTGTCCAGGATCACGCCAAGGTTCTTAGCACTCTGGGAGGAGGACACAATGGAGTTGTCAACCGTGATGGCGAGATCATGGAACGGGCAGTCCTTCCCCGGGAGGAAGAGCAGCTCCGTCTTGCCGAGGTTCAGCTTGAGGTGGTGATCCGTCATCCACACTGATATGTCTGCCAGACATGCAGAGATGCGATTCACCACCTGGTTATCAGAGGGGGGAAAGGAGAAGATTAATTGTGTGTCGTCTGCATAGCAATGATAGGAGAGACCATGTGAGGATATGACAGAGCCAAGTGACTTGGTGTATAGCGAGAATAGGAGAGGGCCTAGAACAGAGCCCTGGGGGACACCAGTGGTGAGAGCACGTGGTGCGGAGACAGATTCTCGCCACGCCACCTGGTAGGAGCGACCTGTCAGGTAGGACGCAATCCAAGCGTGGGCCGCGCCGGAGATGCCCAGCTCGGAGAGGGTGGAGAGGAGGATCTGATGGTTCACAGTATCAAAGGCAGCCGATAGGTCTAGAAGGATGAGAGCAGAGGAGAGAGAGTTAGCTTTAGCAGTGCGGAGCGCCTCCGTGACACAGAGAAGAGTAGTCTCAGTTGAATGACTAGTCTTGAAACCTGACTGATTTGGATCAAGAAGGTCATTCTGAGAGAGATAGCAGGAGAGCTGGCCAAGGACGGCACGTTCAAGAGTTTTGGAGAGAAAAGAAAGAAGGGATACTGGTCTGTAGTTGTTGACATCGGAGGGATCGAGTGTAGGTTTTTTCAGAAGGGGTGCAACTCTCGCTCTCTTGAAGACGGAAGGGACGTAGCCAGCGGTCAAGGATGAGTTGATGAGCGAGGTGAGGTAAGGGAGAAGGTCTCCGGAAATGGTCTGGAGAAGAGAGGAGGGGATAGGGTCAAGCGGGCAGGTTCTTGGGTGGCCGGCCGTCACAAGACGCGAGATTTCATCTGGAGAGAGAGGGGAGAAAGAGGTCAAAGCACAGGGTAGGGCAGTGTGAGCAGAACCAGCGGTGTCGTTTGACTTAGCAAACGAGGATCGGATGTCGTCGACCTTCTTTTCAAAATGGTTGACAAAGTCATCAGCAGAGAGGGAGGAGGGGGGAGGAGGGGGAGGAGGATTCAGGAGGGAGGAGAAGGTGGCAAAGAGCTTCCTAGGGTTAGAGGCAGATGCTTGGAATTTAGAGTGGTAGAAATTGGCTTTAGCAGCAGAGACAGAAGAGGAGAATGTAGAGAGGAGGGAGTGAAAGGATGCCAGGTCCGCAGGGAGGCGAGTTTTCCTCCATTTCCGCTCGGCTGCCCGGAGCCCTGTTCTGTGAGCTCGCAATGAGTCGTCGAGCCACGGAGCAGGAGGGGAGGACCGAGCCGGCCTGGAGGATAGGGGACATAGAGAGTCAAAGGATGCAGAAAGGGAGGAGAGGAGGGTTGAGGAGGCAGAATCAGGAGATAGGTTGGAGAAGGTTTGAGCAGAGGGAAGAGATGATAGGATGGAAGAGGAGAGAGTAGCGGGGGAGAGAGAGCGAAGGTTGGGACGGCGCGATACCATCCGAGTAGGGGCAGTGTGGGAAGTGTTGGATGAGAGCGAGAGGGAAAAGGATACAAGGTAGTGGTCGGAGACTTGGAGGGGAGTTGCAATGAGATTAGTGGAAGAACAGCATCTAGTAAAGATGAGGTCAAGCGTATTGCCTGCCTTGTGAGTAGGGGGGGAAGGTGAGAGGGTGAGGTCAAAAGAGGAGAGGAGTGGAAAGAAGGAGGCAGAGAGGAATGAGTCAAAGGTAGACGTGGGGAGGTTAAAGTCACCCAGAACTGTGAGAGGTGAGCCATCCTCAGGAAAGGAACTTATCAGGGCGTCAAGCTCATTGATGAACTCTCCAAGGGAACCTGGAGGGCGATAAATGATAAGGATGTTAAGCTTGAAAGGGCTGGTAACTGTGACAGCATTAACACTTATCTCAGTTCACTGGTCACGATAACAACACCCACCCGTAGCACACGTTCCAGCAGGTATATCTCACTGATCATCCCCAAAGCCAACACCTCATTTGGCCGCCTTTCCTTCTAGTTCTCTGCTGCCAGTGACTGGAAAGAATTGCAAAAATCGCTGAAGTTGGAGACTTTTATTTCCCTCACCAACTTTAAACATCAACTATCTGAGCAGCTTACCGATCGCTGCAGCTGTACATAGTCCATCTGTAAATAGCCCACCCAATCTACCTACCTCATCCCCATACTGTTTTTATTTTATTTACTTTTCTGCTCTTTTGCACACCAGTATCTCTACTTGCACATCATCATCTGCTGATTTATCACTCCAGTGTTAATCTGCTAAATTGTAATTATTCGCTCCTAGGGCCTATTTATTGTCTACCTCCTCATGCCTTTTGCACACACTGTCACGCCCTGACCTTAGAGATCCTTTTTATGTTTCTATTTTGTTTGGTCAGGGCGTGAGTTTGGGTGGGCATTCTATGTCTGGTGTTCTATGTTGTTCTATGTTTTGTATTTCTATGTGTTTGGCCTGGTATGGTTCCCAATCAGAGGCAGCTGTCTATCGTTGTCTCTGATTGAGAACCATACTTAGGTAGCCTGTTCCCACCTGTGTTTGTGGGTAGTTGTTTTCTGTTTTGTGTATTGCACCTTGCAGAACTGTTCGTTTGTCGTTTAGTTTTTTTTGTTCAAGTGTTTCGTATTTATTAAAAGTAATATGGACACTTACCACGCTGCACCTTGGTCCTCTTCTCCTTCTCCCGACGACGTTCGTTACACACACTGTATATAGACTTTCTTTTTTCTACTGTGTCATTGACTTCTTTATTGTGTTATTGGCTTGTTTATTGTTTACTCCATGTGTAATTCTGTGTTGTTGTCTGTGTCACACTGCTTTGCTTTATCTTGGCCAGGTCGCAGTTGCAAATGATAACTTGTTCTCAACTAGCCTACCTGGTTAAATAAAGGTGAAATAAAAAAAAAATATATATATATATATACAGTCGTGGCCAAAAGTTTTGAGAATGACACAAATATTATTTTTCACAAAGTTTGCTGCTTCAGTGTCTTTAGATATTTTTGTCAGATGTTGCTATGGAATACTGAAGTATAATTACAAGTATTTCATAAGTGTCAAAGGCTTTTATTGACAATTACATGAAGTTGATGCAAAGAGTCAATATTTGCAGTGTTGACCCTTCTTTTTCAAGACCTCTGCAATCCGCCCTGGCATGCTGTCAATTAACTTCGGGGCCACATCCTGACTGATGGCAGCCCATTCTTGCATAATCAATGCTTGGAGTTTGTCAGAATTTGTGGGTTTTTGTTTGTCCACCCGCCTCTTGAGGATTGACCACAAGTTCTCAATGGGATTAAGGTCTGGGGATTATCCTGGCTATGGACCCAAAATATTGATGTTTTGTTCCCCGAGCCACTTAGTTATCACTTTTGCCTCATGGCAAGGTGCTCCATCATGCTGGAAAAGGCATTGTTCGTCACCAAACTGTTCCTGGATGGTTGGGAGAAGTTGCTCTCGGAGGATGTGTTGGTACCATTCTTTATTCATGGCTGTGTTCTTAGGCAAAATTGTGAGTGAGCCCACTCCCTTGGCTGAGAAGCAACCCCACACATGAATGGTCTCAGGATGCTTTACTGTTGGCATGACACAGGACTGATGGTAGTGCTCACCTTGTCTTGTCCGGACAAGCTTTTTTCCGGATGCCCCAAATAATCGGAAAGGGGATTCATCAGAGAAAATGACTTTACCCCAGTCCTCAGCAGTCCAATCCCTGTACCTTTTGCAGAATATCAGTCTGTCCCTGATGTTTTTCCTGGAGAGAAGTGGCTTCTTTGCTGCCCTTCTTGACACCAGGCCATCCTCCAAAAGTATTTTCCTCACTGTGCGTGCAGATGCACTCACACCTGCCTGCTGCCATTCCTGAGCAAGCTCTGTACTGGTGGTGCCCCGATCCCACAGCTGAATCAACTTTAGGAGACGGTCGTGGCGGTTGCTGAACTTTCTTGGGCGCCCTGAATCGTTCTTCACAACAATTGAACCGCTCTCCTTGAAGTTCTTGATGATCCGATAAATGGTTGATTTAGGTGCAATATTACTGGCAGCAATATCCTTGCCTGTGAAGCCCTTTTTGTGCAAAGCGATGATGACGGCACGTGTTTCCTTCCAGGTAACCATGGTTGACAGAGGAAGAACAATGATTCCAAGCACCACCCTCCTTTTGAAGCTTCCAGTCTGTTATTCGAACTCAATCAGCATGACAGAGTGATCTCCAGCCTTGTCCTCGTCAACACTCACACCTGTGTTAACGAGAGAATCACTGACATGATGTCAGCTGGTCCTTTTGTGGCAGGGCTGAAATGCAGTGGAAATGTTTTTGGGGGATTCAGTTAATTTGCATGGCAAAGAGGGACTTTGCAATTAATTGCAATTCATCTGATCACTCTTCATAACATTCTGGAGTATATGCAAATTGCCATCATACAAACTGAGGCAGCAGACTTTGTGAAAATTAATATTTGTGTCATTCTCAAAACCTTTGGCCATGTGTCGCGGCCATGTACATGGGAGTGTAAATCTGTAAATCCTCCCCTCAGATGTATCCTTCCGCCACGGAATGATACCAATATATTGGAGTGATCCATGTAGCTCACATAAACATGGTTGCATTTTATTTATTTAACTACACAAGTCAATTAACCTTTCTAGCCCCGGGGTAGCGGGGCTAGCGGAACCCCCCCCACATTCCACTGAAAAGGCAGCGCGCGAAATTCAAAAAATATTTTTGGGAAATATTTAACTTTCACACATTAACAAGTCCAATACAGCAAATGAAAGATAAACATCTTGTGAATCCAGCGAACATGTCCGATATTTTAAATGTTTTACAGCGAAAACACCACGTATATTTATGTTAGCTCACCACCAAATACAAAAAAGCACAGACATTTCTTTCACAGCACAGGTAGCTTGCACAAAGCCCCCAAATAGAGATAGAATTAGTCACTAACCAAGAAACAACTTCATCAGATGACAGTCTTATAACATGTTATACAATAAATCTATGTTTTGTTCGAAAAATGTGCATATTTCAGGTATAAATCATAGTTTTACATTGCAGCTACAATCACAAATAGCACCGAAGCAGCACGAATAACTACAGAGAGCAACGTGAAATACCTAAATACTCATCATAAAACATTTATGAAAAATACATGGTGTACAGCAAATGAAAGATAAACATCTTGTGAATCCAGCCAATATTTCAGATTTTTTAAGTGTTTTACAGCGAAAACACAATATAGCATTATATTAGCGTACCACAATAGCCAACCACACAACCGCATTCATTCACCGCAAAGGTAGTGTCCCAAAGACACGACAGTAGCGATCGCAAAAAAACAGCAAAATATATAAAATGATATACTAACCTTGACAAACTTCATCAGATGACAGTCCTATAACATCATGTTACACAATACATATATGTTTTGTTCGAAAATGTGCATATTTAGCGGTACAAATCGTGGTTTTACAATGTGAATACGTAGCCAAACTGCACAAAATTATCTTTGATTTTGTACAAGGAGTCCTTTGTCCAGAATAAATCGTTGTTTGGTTTTAGAATGTCCTCTTCTCCTGTCGAATTAGCAACCAAAGCTAGCCAAGTGGCGCGAAGTTGTCCATCTTCACCAAACGCAGAGAACGGAAAACGCCAAAACTCCCGATAAACGTTCAATAATCTGATAAAACTATATTGAAAAAACATACTTTACGATGATATTATCACATGTATCAAATAAAATCAAAGCCGGAGATATTAGCCGTCTATACTTAAAGCTTTTCAGAAGGCAATCCAGGGTTCCTTCCCGCGCCTTGCTGGACAAAGGAAATTTGGGGTCACGTCATTCCAAGAGCTCTTGTTCAACCTCAGATCAAGCTAGACACCCCATTCCACCTCCCACTGCCTGTTGACATCTAGTGGAAGGCGTATGAAGTGCATGTATATCCATAGATTTCAAGCAAATGAATAGGAAGGCCCTGGAACAGAGCCTCGATTTCAGATTTTTCACTTCCTGACAGGAAGTTTGCTGCAAAATGAGTTCTGTTTTACTCACAGATATAATTCAAACGGTTTTAGAAACTTGAGAGTATTTTCTATCCAATAGTAATAATAATATGCATATTGTACGATCTAGAATAGAGCACGAGGCCGTTTAAATTGGGCACGATTTTTCCCCAAAGTGAAAATAGCGCCCCCTACACACTAACAGGTTAAGAACAAATTCTTATTGACAATGACAGCCTAGGAACAGTGGGTTAACTGCCTTGTTCAGGGGCAGAACGACAGATTGTTACTTGCCCAATGCTCTAACCACTAGGCTACCTGCTGCCCCATACGTAATTAACCTTTGTTGTGTGTGTGTGTGTGTGTGTGTGTGTGTGTGTGTGTGTGTGTGTGTGTGTGTGTGTGTGTGTGTGTGTGTGTGTGTGTGTGTGTGTGTGTGTGTGTGTGTGTGTGTGTGTGTGTGTGTGTGTGTGTGTGTGTGGTATAACATATGGTAAAATCAAACAAAAATGGCCTTATTTAACTTGGTAACTCCTCTTTACCACTGAATCCGGATACCTTTATGCCTATAAAAGTGCCAAATTTCACTATCTGCTCTCCCAAGACCATAGCCTCAGGAAACATTTCAAAGAGAGAGAAAATGATTACCCCCATTCTCCTGGAAGAGAAAGTGTACATTTCTTTAGCATAAGGAATCAGTGATATTTGATCCCAGGCATCTATTAAAAAGTTGTTTGAGACGTGGTCTCCTACTGTACATCTCCCTTAACATACATACTGTAGTGGACTTCCATCAGTCCTGGAAGAAAGAATCCTACTCAAGACACAACAGATAATACAGTGTTCCATTAAGAGAATCAACACCGTCTAAAATAAACTAACCCAGAACCCCTTTCTGGTAATCTAATCATTGCAACCTGTTGCAGTAATTTAGTCAAAATACAAACCTGCTGTTTACAAATGTAGAACCTTCAAACAGTAGGTGCTGTTTAATCAGCTTAATATTCAATACTTATATCTACTTTAATTACTGGACACTGTTTCACAAAATGGAAACAGATTATCATTTTCGAATACATTATCTTCCTGCTCAAATTCACTGGTGTTACCTAAACTATAAAACCAAGCAACAATAATCAGAAACAATCAACAAATGTTTCTCATACCTCTACTTCAAAATCCCCATTGTCAGCTCCTTTTCAACCGCAGCTAATCTATTTTACAATCTCAAGGCTCAATCCCTCTACTCATCATTTAACCTTGTACCTTATATTACTAAAATATCGCATCATTAGAGTGCTATCAAAAAAACTCACTAATAACATATTTCCAATTGACTTACTTTGTTACCTTCACTAGTCTACATTTCTGTTTCCTTAAACTCAGAAAGCCCTCTACAATCTCTATCATACTCTACCTCTGTAAAAACAAACATAACTCCTGTTCACAGGGAGGCCACTTTAATTACTCATGACCCGTCCTCCCTTTCATCAGTTCTATAAATCTATTTTAGAATAAAACGAAATAAAGTTTCTCATGAGATTAAAACATCTAGGGTCGCATTGTTCTCGAAACCCCCAAATATGTTATCAATTGTTTCGCTGGTTGTACTTTCCGATATGATGTCTTGTGAGCCCTGCTCTACAAAATAGTTTACTAATGTGGTGATGTTTGGCATATGGAGTTCCTTCTTCTTTTTACGCCAATAACAAATTCAGTACATATTGTATCAACACAAAACCCTCAAATCAACACCCTTTAGCGATTTTTTTTGAATGCAGCTTGATACAAAGTTTGACTCTTTGTAAACATAATTTGTGCTCTCGCCCATATATGCTGCCAATTATACACCGGCCATATTCAACGGGCGTTGAGCGTTTGGTACATTGAGACCACAACAGCAAGAGCGAATTTACCAAGTACCCCATTTAACAATGTCCATTGCACAAAGACAATACCATTTAGCTATGCTAAGAATGACGTGAATAGTTATATACTAGCAAGTTCGATACAATGATATGCTATGCGGTTCATAAGGATAGTGCAACCAACAAATTTGTCATAATTAGTTAAAACAAATAATTAGTATGTTAAAACCAATAAGCATACTACATACTCAAATTACTAAACAAATAGTTAGTTAGTGCGATTACACTGATACAACAATAACATCAATACGCTGGTGTATTGAGCTAATGATTCTTCTTTTATGTCATTGTGCCAAGTCACAATTGCATCCCTGAATTCTCTATTAGATTGGAATTTTCCTGTCAGCAGGGAAATGCTGCCGAATGTTATCCATGATTAGATTATTTCTCATATTCGAGCCGAATTGGTAGAATGCTCATGCGCTTCTTTTTAGTGCTTCTATGGCTTTGCTATAATTGACCTCTTCTATGAATTTATTTCTGCGCCTCTCTCGCGGTTTTAATATATGCCCATCTTTTTCAGAGACTATTTTCCAGTCATATAATGCTTAACTTTATCAAATGATCCATAAAGACCACTCTGAACCTACGTATGTCTACATATGGGTTCACAAGTTAGTATATGAATTTTTTTATTTCACCTTTATTTAACCAGGTAGGCTAGTTGAGAACAAGTTCTCATTTGCAACTGCGACCTGGCCAAGATAAAGCATAGCAGTGTGAACAGACAACACAGAGTTACACATGGAGTAAACAATAAACAAGTCAATAACATGGTAGAAAAAAAGAGAATCTATATACAATGTGTGCAAAAGGCATGAGGTAGGCAATAAATCGAATAATTACAATTTAGCAGATTAACACTGGAGCGATAAATCATCAGATGATCATGTGCAAGAAGAGATATTGGTACTGGTGTGCAAAAGAGCAGAAAAGTAAATAAATAAAAGCAGTATGGGGGGTGAGGTAGGTAAATTGGGTGGGTAGTTTACAGATGGACTATGTACAGCTGCAGTGATCGGTTAGCTGCTCGGATAGCAGATTTTTAAAGTTGTTGAGGGAGATAAAAGTCTCCAACTTCAGAGATTTTTGCAATTCGTTCCAGTCGCAGGCAGCAGAGAACTGGAAGGAAAGGCGTCCAAATGAGGTTTTAGCTTTAGGGATGATCAGTGAGATACACCTGCTGGAGCGCGTGCTGCGGGTGGGTGTAGCCATCGTGACCAGTGAACTGAGATAAGGATAAGGAATACAGTATCAGCCAAATTATTATTTTATCAAATCTCTAGTAATCGATTACACACACATACAATTTCTCATTTTCCCCATATATCTTCAAAGAATCATTATATAATGTAGGAAAACTTAGGTACTCCCATTAATTAACCACTCCGTGTATGTTTCCAACGACTCTCCATCCATACACTCCCAGCGGAACACAAAAACACTGCCCTATGGAAATAATGCTCCACACTTATCCTCAACAGTTTCTTAGACTTCCAGAAATGATAGACTTGCCGCTATTATTCTAAAATAACATCCCGCACTCAATACCACCCTGTGATATTCTATGATGGGCAGTGATGGACGGAACCCCAAGATAACGCTACATATCGAAACGTATTATCCAAAGTTCTACACATTTTTATACACATTTCTAAATCGTATTATCCAAATTTAAGATGAACACTTATTTCTACCCTCACACACTAAGGGGTGTTGTATCCACACTGGGTAATTGCCTACTGTATAAATTATTTTATGTTTTTCCAAATGTAAAAAACGACCTACAGAGTACCCATGTCTGCTATCTAACTATGTAACACGGTCCCAAAAAATCCAACCTTACCTCATATTTTCCCGTTCTATCTTCCCATATTTTCCATATTCTACCCCGTTCTAGTACTTCACTCCACATTAACCTCACCTGTCCTATGGTGATCAACTCAGTACCACAGATCTGAACTTTTGGTTGCCCACAACTGGCTAACTAGTTCTCACAAGGTTCTAGTTATACATCCAGTACACACAGATGTGGACGTCAATCGCCCCCCAAGGTTCTATTTATACATCCCGGTACACACAGATTTCGATGTCATCTGCCCCTCAAGGTTCTAGTTATACAACTGGTAAACACAGATTTGGATGCTCACGTTCTTTTGATCATAACTAGTTCCCACAGGTTTGGATGATAATGTTAATTGGTCTTCTTATGGCTGCAATCCCGGTAACGGGATCGATATGACAACAGCCAGTGAAAGTGCAGGGTGCCAAATTCATAAAACAGAAATCTCATAATTAAAATTCCTCAGACATACATGTGTCTTATACCATTTTAAAGGTAATATTGTTGTTAATCCCACCAAAGTGTCCGATTTCAAATATGCTTTTCAGCGAAAGCACTACAAACGATTATGTTAGGTCACACCAAACCACAATAAACCATTTTTCCAGCGAGAGATAGCAGTCACAAAAAGCAGAAATATAGCTAAAATTAATCACTAACCTTTGATGATCTTCATCAGATGACACTCATAGGACTTCATGTTACACAATACATGCATGTTTTATTTGATAAAGTTCATATTTATATAAAAAAATCTGAGTTTACATTGGCGCGTTACATTCACTAGTTCCAAAAACATCCAGTGATAGTGCATAGCCACATCGTTTCAAGAGAAGTACTCATCATAAATGTAGATGATAATACAAGTTATACACATGGAATTATAGATATACCTCTCCTTAATGCAACTGCTGTGTCAGATTTCAAAAAAACTTTACGGAAAACGCAAACCATGCAATAATCTGAGACGGAGCTCAGAACAAGAGTCCAATTAGCCGCCATATTGGAGTCAACAGAAACCAGAAAATACATGATAAATATTCCCTTACCTTTGATGATCTTCATCACAATGCACTCCCAGGAATCCCAGGTCCACAATAAATGCTTGATTTGTTCGATAATGTCCGTTATTTATGTCCAATTAGCTACTTTGGTTAGCGCATTTGGTAAACAATTCCAAAGTCACAAAGCGCGTTCACTAAAACGTGACGAAATGTCCAAAAGTTCCGTAACAGTCAGTAGAAACATGTCAAACGATGTATTGAATCAATCTTTAGAATGTTGTTAACATACATCTTGAATAACGTTCCAACCGGAGAATTACATTGACTTCAGTTGAGCGATGGAACGGAGCTGCCTCTCACGTGAACGCGCGTAGTCAAAGCGTGGTCACCTCATGGCAGTGGTTACTCATTCCTGTCTCCTTCGGCCCCCCTTCACAGTAGAGTCATCAGACAAAGTTCTATTGACCATTGACATCTAGTGAAAGCCATAGGAAGTGAAAACTCATCCATATATCGCTGTAATTTCAATGGGAGCTTGGTTGAAAATCTACCAGCCTCAGAAAAAATCCAAACAGGAAGTGGAACTTCTCAGGTTTTGGCCTGCCATATGAGTTCTGTTATACTCACAGACATAATTCAAACAGTTTTATAAACTTCAGAGTGTTTTCTATCCAATACTAATAATATGCATATATTAGCAACTATGACTGAGGAGCAGGCCGTTTACTCTGGGCACCTCTGTGCACCTTTCATCCAAGCTACTCAATACTGCCCCTGCAGCCATAAGAAGCTTTAGTTCATACTGATCCAAGTCGTCATCCGTTACACACAGATTTGGATGCTCACGTTCTTTTGATCATAACTAGTTCCCACAGATTTGGATGATCACGTTCTTTTGATCATAACTAGTTCTCACAGGTTTGGATCCTAACGAACTTCTTAGGGATAGCCCCCTTTTTTCATTATTCTCCTAAAATGACATACCCAAATCTAACTGCCTGTAGCTCAGGCCCTGAAGCAAGGATATGCATATTCTTGGTACCATTTGAAAGGAAACACTTTGAAGTTTGTGGACATCTGAATTGAATGTAGGAGAATATAACACAATAGATCTGGTAGAAGAAAATACAAAGAAAAAAACGTTTTTTCTGTCTACCACCATCTTTGAAATGCAACAGAAAGGTCCCACATCTAGCCATCACTCTGGTTGTAATTCCAATGGTGTCCAGAAGAGGGCAGCAGTGTATGTGCAAAGTTTCAGACTGATAACTTGAGGTATGAGCAAGCTACATGACATTGAATGTGAAGTCACCCAGATACGTTTGGGAAAATCGTGAAGGACACATTTACATTTACATTACATTTTTCTGCAAGAATAACGTCAAATCTGTATACTTGGAACACCCAGTTTTCATAACTTCATAACTCGCCATATTCTTGCTGTTGCACATATTTTACGGTGTTACAGACACGGGGTTTCCGAACATAAAGACCCAGAAAACTTGAGTCTACACCTTCACCATGGTGAAACACTAAAACAATACAGAAATACACTACGGAAAAAGAAGGAACAGCACATCAGAAATCAGCTTCATGTAATTGAAGAATCCATGGAATCTAACCACTTCTGGGAAAATTGGAACACACTAAACAAACAACATCACGAAGAGTTATCTATCGAAAATGGAGATGTGTGGATAAACCACTTCTCCAATCTTTTTGGCTCTATAAAAAAGAACAAACAGCAACAACATACAGTATACATGATCAATTACAAATCTTAGAATCAGCTATTAAAGACTACCAGAACCCACTGGATTCCCCAATTACATTGAATGAACTTCAGGACAAAATAAAAACACTCCAACCCAAAAAGGCCTGTGGTGTTGATGGTATCCTCAATGAAATGATCAAATATACAGACCACACATTCCAATTGGCTATACTTAAACTTTTTACCATCATCCTCAGCTCTGGCATCTTCCCCAATATTTGGAACCAAGGACTGATAACCACAATCCACAAAATTTGAGACAAATTGGACCCCGATAACTACCGTGGGATATGCATCCCGCAACCTTGGGTAAATCCTCTGCACTATCATTAACAGTAGACCAGTACATTTCCTCAGTGAAAACAATGTACTGAGCAAATGTCAAATTGGCTTTATACCAAATTACTGTATGACAGATTATATATTCACCCTGCAAACCTTAAGTGACAAACAAATAAACCAAAACAAAGGCAAGGTCTTCTCATGCTTTGTTGACTTCAAAAAATATTTTGACTCATTTTGGCATGAGGGTCTGCTATACAAATTGATGAAAAGTGGGGTTGGGGGAAAAAAAATACAACATTATAAAACCCATGTACATTTATTTAACTAGGCAAGTCAGTTAAGAACAAATTCTTAATTTCAATGACAGCCCAGGAACAGTGGGTTAACTGCCTTGTTCAGGGGCAGAACGAATATTTGCTTGTCAGCCCAGGGATTTGATCTTGCAATCTTGCGGTTATTAGTCCAATGCTCTGACCACTAGGCTACCTCCATTAAAATGACATCAAATTGATCAGAAATACAGTGTAGACATTGTTAATGTTGTAAATGACTATTGTAGCTGGAAATGGCTGATTGTAACATCTGCTTCCAACTCACACTCTCATACACGTAGATCCCCTGAACGCAGCTCACTTTCCAGCCCACACTCTCACTCACATAGATCCCCTGTCACATCTGCTCCTGCCCCGCCCTCTAGTGCTCATCCAGTGTCTCATTGACCTGCCACCACTGCCCCAGTGCTCTCTCCCTCTCCCTCTCTCTGTGTGTGTGTGTGATTGTGTGGGTGGGTGGAGACAGGTGTGCGGGAGTCAGCAGATCCCCACCAGCTGCAAACTGTTCCATAATCAAGACCTCTACAAATACTCAGTCCTGCCACTGCCACATTGTAATCTCTGCCCAGTCAGTCCATGGTTCTAGCTGTTTGTTCCTGTTGTGCCTGTTTTCCTTTGCCTGATGCTGTTTTCCTCTCCGCTACAGTTCTGCCCGCTCTGACTCTGGTCACTGTCTCCAATCCAACTTCTTGTCAGTCCTGCTACTCTGTCCTGGATTCCCCACTCTACGCTCCCTTGGATTCCCCTCTGGACCTGCTTACCTGCTTACCCCTCCGGACCTGCTTACCCCCCACACCTCTCGCTCCAGCCTCCGTACCTGGTTTCCAGCAACTCGCCCGAGCTTCCCCTGGCCTGCACTCAATCTTCCCCCCGTGTTTCAATAAATACCTTGGTTACCTCATCTCGTCTGTTCACCTGTTCCGCTCCGCGTGACATCCTCTGAACGCAGCTCACACTCCAGATCCCAATCACCTGCATTCTGTTCACAGTCAATACCACACACTATTTAGTTCAGCTCTTTGCACCCCATCTTTGTGAGGTATTGTTTGTTTTTGACACACTTCTCTTCGGAGCTCTATTTTTCTGGTCATTTACTCCTCCCGTGTATGATAGTTTTTGCCTGCCTCACTAACGACGCCTTTTGCCTACCGGCGCCTTTTTGCTTTGGTCACAGCCTCCTTACTAATGAATATGTTTATCTTTAATACTACGATATCATCACATTGACCTTAAGCGTACAATGTTTCAGACAGCTTTTTCTCCATCTGGATTTAGTAGCTTTTGTAATAGTTTAGATATGAACCCACCCTATCCAACTACTACTCTAGATGCATGTAGTATTATACTATGGCATTGTTGAATACTCATTTCTGATTGGCTTGAAGAGCATTCTAGAGCGTGCATTATTAGCCTACCTTCCACAAAATTGAGGCTGCATGACTTTCCAAGGTCAGCGATGCAAGCGCATCTAGCCGTCTCTACTGATCCTTTGTTGGATACAAGTGACCAAGCAGAGTGGTAAGAGCTGCTTGATTGGCTGAGCTGAACATCGGCCTTCAAAAATGCCAATCCTTTTCCCTCCTCCTGGTGAAGCGATTTGTGTGTGTTCCCAAATGTATTTATATAACCTTTATTTAACTAGACAAGTCAGTTAAGAACAAATTCTTATTTACAATGACGGCCTAACAACAGGCATCCTGCGGGGATGGTGGCCTGGGATTAAAAAAACAAATACAATATAAATATAGGACAAAACACACATCACAACAAGAGAGACACAACACTACATAAAGAGAGACCTAAGGCAACAACATAACAAGGCAGCAAAACATGACAACAACATGGTAGCAACACAACATGGTAGCAGCACAAAAACATGGTACAAAAAATTCATAAATGTGAGCAATGTTTTGTTTTTGTTTATTTGTTAAGATGTGTTAATGATGCACGTTTTTAAATTATTAGCCACCATTATTAGCCACCGCTCTGGGATAATTTGCTAGCGTTGACAGAATTTGTCAAACGGAAACACCAACACAATCGTGTTCGAATGGAACTGGGTCAAGTAGGCGGGGCTACATAAGGCGAATAACGCACGGTATATTTGCACCATACAATTCAATGGCTATGGTTCATTCTTACATGTTACATGTTTGAGCCGCTTTTGAAAGCAAAAGTCTAATTGAAAACATTATTGGCATTGTTGAATTGGATTTTCATAATAGCAAGCTAGGACGGATGGTTTGGTTAGCTAAACTAGCAAGTCTGGTTACCAAGGCAACTAGATACTGTCCTATCTAGTAAACTTGCTAGCTACTTCAGTGGATGTTGAACACATTTCTAGCGGCAAAGGTGTTAAATTATAGCCATGGTATAAAAGGGAAGTCAACTCGTGGCTCTATGCTTTCTCTGGAAAATAATGCAACTCCGTGGAAGGTTAGAACACACCTTCCACGTTATTTTCCATAGAACGCATAGCCTCTTGTTGATTATCCCTTGCTTATACAATGGGTGGGTCTAATTCTGGATGCTGATTGGTTAAATTACCAACGGCTAAGGCTATGACGTTGAAATGCGTATTCACTCTTGCATCTGACTGCGCAATCCACTGTCTCATCAGCCCAGCCAGGCAATTTTTAAATCTCCACTGTAAAAAACATCTACACATTATCTCCCATTTCTTTTTGACTAGCATTTGGTTTTCAACAGCGGAGATTTGTCTCTCGGACATTTGCAACATTGTTTCAATATGGAATTTCCAACTCCAACTGTCCCATCGTAATAAACGTGTCGGGACGAGACAGACAGGCTGAAAGCTTTTCTCAGCCAGTCAAAATAATGAATCAGCATAATTTTTATGGATATATACGAAGAAATGTCAATAGAAAAACACAAAATGCAGTTTGCTGTCATTCCAGCTTAAATTTGAAGTGATATTGTTAGCTGTGTAGTTGGCTATCTCTTCTGAACAGCAGCCTGGCGAGAGAGCAAGTTTTTTATGCCAGGTGAAATCGCACATCATTAGCTCAATGTTATGAATGTATCCCCCCAAAATCACTAGAAAACAGCATAAACAATTGCAGATGCAGCTACTTTGTTGTTATTCTAGCTGCGCTGTTTGACATGACTGTGTTAGCTGAAGTTGGCTAGCTAGCAAGCAAGGGATAAGAATGTTGTCAGCCATCATGGCAAGGGAACATTTAGAACAAACGACTGGGTCACGTCCATAGATTTAGAACAAGAATACTTAACGACTGGGCCACGTCTCTGGAAACTGAACCAATAGAACGAACAACCAGCCGGCTTCGGTAGCAACCCTAGATTTGTGTCGGGACTATACTGTAAAAAAATTATGGAAATATGCCAATCATTATTTGAATATGTTGGTAACCCATTGTATAAAACTGATAATGGCCTTGAAGCCGGTGTTCGGAGGATATATTGGCGCGGTTTTCTAACAACACCCGTGCCAATATATCCTCCAAACACCGGCTTCTCTGGCATTATAACTTAATTGAATGACAGACACAAGAGGCAACCAATTGAAAGTTGAAAGTTAGATTTAATTTTATTCTCTTGCCTGTAAGCCTGTTTATCATTGCTCCGCTATGGAGCCTGTAGTGTTTCACTGCTGAACACCAAAAGAGAGACACGACAGAATAGAAGATGAAGAGAGGTGTGCCTGTGAACTAGCTGACAGATCAGGGTTGTGTTCGGAGAAGCAGATAGCCTGGCGTTTTAGAGTAACCGAAAGGTCGCTGGTTCAAATCCCCGAGCTGACTAGGAGAAAAATATGCCGATGTGCCCTTGAGCAAGTCACTTAACCTTGGGTTAACCTTGGGTCTCTGGGTAAGAGCGTCTGCTAAATGATTAAAATGGATCCAGTGTCTTGTCATGATACAGTTGTACACCAGACAACGAGAGCTCCTGTACGTGACCAGTATGGGAATAGCCTGTCTCGGAACACGTTTATTCTTTAGCGAGAAGAACGGCAGATCAATGCCAGGGACGCTATCTTCTGAAGAAATTATCTCACTTTTTGACGTTTTGGGCCTGCTCTAGAAAATGACTTCATGTTCATGCAGAAATATTGCTGCCACCTCTCCTGTGAACATGTGTTTCTTTTATAGTCCCTCATAGCCGGAAGAGTAGGAGAAGGAGGTGGTGGAGGAGGAGGTGGAGGATGATGAAGAGGTGGTGGAGGTGGACGAGGTGGAGGATGATGAGGAGGGAGTGGGGAAGGAAGAGGAGGTGGTGGTGGAGGAGGAGGAGGAGGATTAGGCAGAGGAAGAGGAAAAGAAAGAATCGTATAATGAAGTAATAAGGCCTGAGTTGGTGTTGTATATGGCCAATAAACCACGGCTAAGGGCTGTTCTTATGCGCGACGCAGAGTGGAGTGCCTGGATACAGCCCTTAGCCGTGGTATATTGGCTATATATCACAAACCCCTGAGGTGCTTTATTGCTATTATAAACTGGTTATCACCGTAATTAGAGCAGTGAAAATAAATGTTTTGTCATACCCGTGGTATATTTTTTATTTTACTAGGCAAGTCAGTTTAGAACAAATTCTGCTGCGGCAGGGTAGCCTAGTGGTTAGAGCGGTGGGCTAGTAACTTAAAGGTTGCAAGTTCGAATCCCTGAGCTGGCAAGGTACAAATCTGTCGTTCTGCCTCTGAACAAGGCAGTTAACCCACTGTTCCTAGGCTGTCATTGAAAATAAGAATTTGGTCCTAGTGGTCTGATATTAGGTGATGGTCTGATATACCATGGCTGTCAGACAATCAGCATTCAGGGCTCGAACCATTCAGTTTATAATGAGAGTTAGCTGGTGCCTTTCCTCGGTTCACGTTTAGAGCGGAAAATGACATGAGTTAATAAAAACAGAACTATCAGTGGAAAGTGGGGGAGGAGCAGAGAGGAGGAGCAGAGAGGAGGAGCAGAGAGAGGAGGATAGAGAGGAGAGAGAGGAGGATGAAGAGGAGGGGAGAGAGAGAAAGATAAAGAGGAGGAGAGAGAGGAGGACAGAGAGGGGAGAGAGAGGAGGACAGAGAGGATAGAGAGAGGATAGAGACGGACAGCAGATGAACCGTCACCTGTAGAGCTCAAGCAGCAGAGTTCGATCAAAACCATTAAATCATTGTACTGGACGCAAAAAAGTTTGGCGGAGCAAGATAGAGACAGTATGAGAGAAAAAGTGTGAAAAGGAATGAGACAGTGGATGATCTGTATGAAAATTGTCCTCCTCCCATTTCTCCTGCAATTGTTAAACATGCAAAAATCTATTAGCTGTATTGTTCATTAGAATAGTGCCTGTCAAACTCAATTCATATCTATAATGGCTCTTCCAATTTCAAACATAATTGTTTGTTTTTGAAAACCTCTCAGCAGTGTGTATGGAAGTTACATCACATCACAAGTTTAACGCAGACAGTGACTCATTTGATTACTCGCTCACTCTTTCTTTCTCTTTCTGTCACTCTTTCACACGCGCACGTATGCACACATGTACACACAATCACACACACAGACACGCAGCTATTCACCACCTGTGTGAGTCATGTTAGTGCCTCTTGGCTTTGTAAATGCTAATAATAACTGTCCTTCCTCTTTAGAAAGACGTCTTCCTGAAGAGATCTGTTGTCAACATAACGTTATTGTACATCTCAATGATGCTAGTCCCTGTTGTTGGTCTGATGTCATATGTCCTATTGTGTTTTTTCTGACAGATCCTGCCGGTAATTACAGGCAGAAGTCGGTGGTGAGCGATATCTGTTACCAGACAGAGATCTCCAGCCTCATGGACTTTGGGACTCCAGACTCCTCACTAGACAAAGGTAAGGTGTTGCCTTGGAAATACGGGGCGTTGCCTTGGTGACGGAAGGAAGTGTGTGCATGGTGATTTGTGCCAGGAGTTGAGACTGAGACAACGACCTGTCAGCATGTCAGATGGGTGGACACAGACAGGAGCAAAGGTCTGTCTGTCTGTCTGTCTGTCTGTCTGTCTGTCTGTCTGTCTGTCTGTCTGTCTGTCTGTCTGTCTGTCTGTCTGTCTGTCTGTCTGTCTGTCTGTCTGTCTGTCTGTCTGTCTGTCTGTCTGTCTGTCTGTCTGTCTGTCTGTCTGTCTGTCTGTCTGTCTGTCTGTCTGTCTGTCTGTCTGTCTGTCTGTCTGTCTGTCTGTCTGTCTGTCTGTCTGTCTGTCTGTCTGTCTGTCTGTCTGTCTGTCTGTCTGTCTGTCTGTCTGTCTGTCTGTCTGTCTGTCTGTCTGTCTGTCTGTCTGTCTGTGAGAACAATCTGACAATATGGCTGGCTGGCTGGACACCGTGGTACAAAGGTATACAACACACAGACAGTATACAACACACAGGGTTAATGATCTGCTTGGCATTGTACTGTATACACCCAATACTGTGCTGGGCTCAGACACAATACAGAGAAACATTGATAGGAGAGCTGAATGGGGTGAGAGGGGCAGATGTAACCGCTTTACATTCTATTGTTGTAGCATCTGAAAAGAGAAGAGTACTATTGATGTTCATCTTTGTTGTATTGTGGTTTTGACCATTTTCTGCTCTAATCACAGTCTTCATTTTGAGGTAAATTGCATCTAATTTTCCCTCTAAAGAACTTTCTGAATAAAGGCTCTCTCTCTTAGTTGTGATCTGGATGATCAGTAATGATACTGGCCGCTGAGGAGGATCGTCATAAAGAGTATTGATCACCTAAAGCTTATTGGTCAATCTATAAGTCTTGTAGGCATTTCATTTTCTCCTACTTAATGATACCCATTATTCTTTATCACGCTGCTAGAAAGCCAGAAGAGTGTCCCCCACAATTGTAATTGTAATCATTTCATCGAATACTGCTCCTTCAAGCAGCAGAAGTACACTCTCAGGTCATTAAATGAGCCTCATGACATTTCAATCAGCCCTGGACAGAGGTAGTATCTATCTGAGTCACTCCTTCATCTCTCACTCCTTCCCTCCCTTCTTCCCCTCCCAAGGCAATTATTAATATCTTAATGCCTGTCTTTCTCAGCTCTCCATCAAAACTCTCATGTGCTTATAATGCAGAGTGACCAATCATCTGGTGCAGCTGGAGGACAGTGGGAGCAAAGAAAGAGAGAGTGAAAGACAGAGAGGGAGGAGGTGAGGGAGAGAAATGGAGGGGGAGAGAAAGGGAGAGAGAATAAGATAGTGAAGAGAAAGAGAGGGAAGGAGCGAGGAAGTGAGAGAGTGAGGGAAGGGGTGCAGGAGAAAGAGGGAGAGCCCCACCCTCTTCAACATATATATCAACAAATTGGCGAGGGCACTAGAACAGTCTGCAGCACCCGGCCTCACCCTACTAGAATCTGAAATCAAATGTCTACTGTTTGCTGATGATCTGGTGCTTCTGTCACCAACCAAGGAGGGCCTACAGCAGAACCTAGATGTTCTGCACAGATTCAGTCAGACCTGGGCCCTGACAGTAAATCTCAGTAAGTCAGAAATAATGGTGTTCCAAAAAAGGTCCAGTTGCCAGGACTACAAATACAAATTCCATCTAGACACCGTTACCCTAGAGCACACAAAAAAAAACGATACATACCTCGGTCTAAACATCAGCGCCACAGATAACTTCCACAAAGCTGTGAATGATCTGAGAGACAAGGCAAGAAGGGCCTTCTACGCCATCAAAAATAAAATAAAATTTGACATACCAAGTAGGATCTGGCAAAAAATATTGGAATCAGTTATAGAACCCATTGCCCTTTATGGTTGTGAGGTCTGGGGTCTGCTCACCAAACAAGAATTCACAAAATGGGACAAACACCAAATTGAGACTCTGCATACAGAATTTAGCAAAAATATCCTCCGTGTACAACGTAAAACACCAAATAATGCATGCAGAGCAGAAAAAAAGAGAATTACTTGGCACATGGAAAGAATTAACAAAAAACAGAGCAAACTAGAATGTTATTTGGCCCTAAACAGAGAGTACACAGCGGCAGAATACCTGACCACTGTGACTGACCCAAAATGAATCTCTTTAAAGGATCTGACCCTTTTTTTCCAATTTTCACCTAAAATGACATACCCAAATCTAATACCCTGTAGCTCAGGACCTGAAGTAAGGATAGAAATATTCGTGATACCATTTGAAAGGAAACACTTTGAAGTTTGTGGAAATGTTAAAGGAATGTAGGAGAATATAACACATTAGATCTGGTAAAAGATAATACAAAGAAAAAAACAACCGTATTTTGTATTTTTTTTGTACCATCATCTTTGAAATGCAAGAGAAAGCTCATAATGAATTATTCTAGCCCAGGCGCAATTTAGACAGTTGCACTGTATGTGCAAAGTTTTAAAGTGATCCAGTGAAGTATTGCATATCTATTCAAAATGTTGTATCAAGACTGCCGAAATGTGCCTAATTGGTTTATTCATACATTTTCAAGGTCATAATTGTGCACTCTCCTCAAACAATACCATGGTATTCTTTCTTTCACTCTAATAGCTACTGTAAATTGGACAGTGCACTTAGATGAACAAGAATTTAAGCTTTCTGCCCATATCAAATATGTCTATGTCCTAGGATTCTTTTGTTTTGTTTCTTACAACCTCATGCTAATCACATTAGCCTAAGTTAGCTAAACCGTCCCGCAGATGGGACACCGATCCTGAAGAAGTTTTAAGAAAAGCTTTGACTATGTACAGATTCAGTGAGCATAGCCTTGCTATTGAGAAACGTCGCTGTAGACGAAGAGAAGACAGGCTATGTGCACACTGCCCACAAAATGTGGAAACTGAGCTGCACTTCCTAACCTCTTGCCAAATGTATGACCATATTAGAGACATCTATTTCCCTAAGATTACACAGACCAACAAAGAATTTGAAAACAAATCCAATTTTGATTAACTCCCATATCTATTAGGTGAAATACCAGTGTGTAATCACAGCAGCAAGATTTGTGACCTGTTGCCACAAGAAAAGGACAACCAGTGAAGAACAAACACCAATGCAAATCAAATCAAACCTTATTGTCACATGTGCCAAATACAACAAGTGTACCGTGAAATGCTTACTTACAAGCCCTTAACCAACAGTGCAGTTCAAGAAGAAGACAATATTTACCAAGTAGGCTAAAATAAAAAGTGAAAATAAGAAGTAACACAATAAGAATAACAATAACAAGGCTATATACAGGGGGCACCGGTACAGAGTCAGTGTGCGGGGGTACAGGTTGGTTGAGGTAATCTGTACATGTAGGTGGGGGCGAAGTGACTATGCATAGATAACAAACAAACAGTGAGTAGCAGCAGTGTACAAGGGGGGGGGGGGGGGGGGATTTAGAATTTCTGACTTCAGCAGTCTAATGGCTTGGGGGTAGAAGCTGTTGAGGAGCCTTTTGGTCTGAGACTTGGCGCTCTGGTATCGCTTGCTGTGCGGTAGCAGAGAAAACAGTCTACAACTTGGGTGACTGGAGTCTGTGACACCGCCTATTACAGTACAGTTGAAGTCGGAAATGTACATAAACTTATGTTCGAGTCATTAAAACTTGTTTTTTACGGACTCCACAAATTTATTTTTAACAAACTATAGTTTTGGCAAGTCGGTTAGGACAATTTTTCCAACAATTGTTTACAAACAGATTATTTCACTTATAATTCACTGTATCACAGTTCCAGTGGGTCAGAAGTTTACATACACTAAACTGACTGTGCCTTTATACAACTTGGAAAATTCCAGAAAAATTCCTCCATTGGAGGTGTACCTGTGGATGTATTTCAAGGTCTACCTTCAAACTCAGTGCCTCTTTGCTTGACATCATGGGAAAATCTAAAGAAATCAGCCAAGACATCAGAAAAGAAAATGTAGACCTCCACAAGTCTGGTTCATCCTTGGGAGCAATTTCCAAATGCCTAAAGGTACCACGTTCATCTGTACAAACAATAGTACGCAAGTATAAACACCATGGGACCACGCAGCTGTCATACCGCTCCGGAAGGAGACGCGTTCTGTCTCCTAGAGATGAACGGACTTTGGTGCAAAAAGTGCAAATCAATCCCAGAACAACAGCAAAGGACCTTGTGAAGATGCTGGAGGAAACAGGTACAAAAGTATCTATATCCACAGTAAAATGAGTCCTATATCGACATAACCTGAAAGGCCGCTCAGGAAGGAAGAAGCCACTGCTCCAAAACCGCCATAAAAAAGCCAGACTACGGTTTGCAACTGCACATGGGGACAAAGATCGTACTTTTTTGGAGAAATGTCCTCTGGTCTGATGAAACAAAAATAGAACTGTTTGGCCATAATGGCCATCGTTATGTCTCAATCTTGTAGAGAATTTGTGGGCAGAACTGAAAAAGTGTGTGCGAGCAAGGAGGCCTACAAACCTGACTCAGTTACACTAGCTCTGTCAAGAGGAATTCTCCAAAATTCACTCCACTTATTGTGGGAAGCTTGTGGAAGGGTACCCGAAACGTTTGACCCAAGTTAAACATTTGAAAAGCAATGCTACCAAATACTAATTGAGTGTATGTAAACTTCTGACCCACTGGGAATGTGATGAAAGAAATAAAAGCTGAAATAAATCATTCTATCTACTATTATTCTGACATTTCACATTCTTAAAATGAAGTGGTGATCCTAACTGACCTAAAACAGGGACTTTTTACTAGGAATAAATGTCAGGAATTGTGAAAAACTGAGTTTAAATGTATTTCGCTAAGTTGTATGTAAACCTCTGACTTCAACTGTATGTAGGTCCTGGATGGCAGGAAGCTTTGCCCCAGTGATGTACTGGGTCATTCGCCCTACCCTCTGTAGCTCCTTACGGTCAGATGTCGAGCAGTTGCCGTACCAAGCGGTGATGCATCCAGTCAGGATGCTCTCGATGGTGCAGCTGTAAAACCTTTTGAGAATCTGGGGGCCCATGCCAAATCTTTTCAGTCTCCTGAGGGGGAAAATGTTTTGTTGTGCCGTCTTCACGACTGTCTTGGTATGTTTGGACCATGATAGTTTGTTGGTGATGTAGACACCAAGGAACTTGAAACCTTTGACCCGCTCCACGAGTACAGCCCTGTTGATGTTAATGGGGGCCTGTTCGGCCTGCCTTTTCCTGTAGTCCACGATCAATGTGTTTAGTTATGACATGAAGGATAGCTGTATGAAAAAGACAGGATGGGAGTACTGAGAGTATGAAGACAAAAGAGCAGTATCATGAGAAGGGTAACCATAAGTAAAAATATCAGTCAATTGATTCCAGCTACACTGAAACCAAGGCTGAAACAAGTCAACTCTTGTCACACTCACAACCCTGAATGGGCGTTAGATGAATGAGAATGAGAATGACACATGACTGTGATTCTTGAGCAGTCAGTCAGTCAGTCAGTCAGTCAGTCAGTCAGTCAGTCAGTCAGTCAGTCAGTCAGTCAGTCAGTCAGTCAGTGATTGACAGATCCATTACATCAGTTGACAAGCATCTGGCTAAAATGTGTGTGATGTTTGGGCCATGTTGAGAGATGAAACACACACATTGGATCATCGTCCACTGACAAGCAGGATGGATGGCATACTTGGAACATCATCCACTGACAAGCAGGATGGATGGCATACTTGTGCTCATTACTACAATAGCAATAGGTGACACACTCTGTCCCACGCATAAGTCTAAATATAAACATATGTATTCTATATTAGAGACATCATTATTCTGTACAGGCTTAGCACTAGAAAATAGCACTATATTAGGTTTGTGGTAGCCAAGTAATGAAATTGACAGAATCATAAGAAATATCTAAACCAATTTGCGGATGGAAAAAATATGCATGTTACATTTTTAGTTGCAAGCTTATGTATTACTAATACAGTAAACATAATACAACAACACTTTCAGTTTATACAAACTGTACACGTTAGTACTAAGCTACAATGTTTCAGGAGTAAAAATAGTCAGCTGGAAGTCAGATTTACCTCTGAAATGAATCCCCCCCAGTGTCTTGCTTATCTCTGTTCCTCTACCTGACTGCACCTGCTGTCCCTTTCTTGGGCCCTGGGACTGGGAGAAAACACCAGCACTTCCTGGGTTGCCTTCTCACACTAACAACCCCAGTGATGTGTGTGGAATTGTTTTGAGGTACTTTCATTTGTGACCAGGAAGTACTGTATGTCTCAAGTTTCAAGTTTAATGTCACATGCACAAGTACAGTCCCTACAGGTGTATTGTTCTCTCTCTCTCTCTGTAAGTGAGATGTTCAGTATAGTACAGTAAGTCCTGGCATTCAACTGTCTGCCATCAGGTGGAGTAGGAGTGCTATAACAGTGACCCACCTGTCCTACCACCTGAGGCTACAGGTACGCCCTCCCTCCTCCATGAGAGAGAGAGAGTGATCCCCGAGAGAGAGAGAGAGAGAGTGATCCCCGAGAGAGAGAGAGAGAGAGAGAGAGAGTGATCCCCGAGAGAGAGAGAGAGAGAGAGAGAGAGAGAGAGAGAGAGAGAGAGAGAGAGAGAGAGAGAGAGAGAGAGAGAGCTGGGAAGTGTTAAAAAGAGGAAGGGTGAGAGCGGTTTGGAATGTAAACTGCCTTTGGGCGTGTACCAGAACAGGTAGAGAAAAGGGCGGAGGAGAGAGAGAGAGAGAGGGGTTGAGAGATAGAACGCGCAAATGACAGAGCGAGAGAGAGGGAGATAGCTAGAGAGAACAGAGAAAACAGGCTCACTCACACACTCAGGGGAACTCTTCTAGTAACCTGACTGGGTGGACCCAGTGCTACGGTGTATTTCTGAATGGTGTCTGTCTGTGTTGGGTTCCTCTGCTATGAGAACACACACCAGCATTGACCGTGGAGCCCAGCGGAGCCTGTACTGTGGAGGAGGAGGACATGAGGTCCGACAGGGAGGAGGGGACACCCGGTGAGTGAGAGAAAGAAAGAGGAGTGTGTTTAGAGGATCACTCACTGTTGTGATGGTTGGTTTAAGCCAGAGTTCTGTTTCTACGGTAGAAGAGTGTGTTTAGAGGATCACTCACTGTTGTGACGGTTGGTTTAAGCCAGAGTTCTGTTTCAATGGTAGAGGGGTGTGTTTAGAAGATCACTCACTGTTGTGACGGTTGGTTTAAGCCAGAGTTCTGTTTCTACAGTAGAGGGGTGTGTTTGGGGATCACTCACTGTTGTGATGGTTGGTTTAAGCCAGAGTTCTGTTTCTACGGTAGAAGAGTGTGTTTAGAGGATCACTCACTGGTGTGACGGTTGGTTTAAGCCAGAGTTCTGTTTCTACAGTAGAGGGGTGTGTTTAGAGGATCACTCACTGTTGTGACGGTTGGTTTAAGCCAGAGTTCTGTTTCTACAGTAGAGGGGTGTGTTTAGAGGATCACTCACTGTTGTGATGGTTGGTTTAAGCCAGAGTTCTGTTTCTACAGTAGAGGGGTGTGTTTAGAGGATCACTCACTGTTGTGACGGTTGGTTTAAGCCAGAGTTCTGTTTCTACAGTAGAGGGGTGTGTTTAGAGGATCACTCACTGTTGTGACGGTTGGTTTAAGCCAGAGTTCTGTTTCTACGGTAGAGGGGTGTGTTTAGAGGATCACTCACTGTTGTGACGGTTGGTTTAAGCCAGAGTTCTGTTTCTACGGTAGAAGTGTGTGTTTAGAGGATCACTCACTGTTGTGACGGTTGGTTTAAGCCAGAGTTCTGTTTCTACAGTAGAGGGGTGTGTTTAGAGGATCACTCACTGTTGTGACGGTTGGTTTAAGCCAGAGTTCTGTTTCTACGGTAGAAGGGTGTGTTTAGAGGATCACTCACTGGTGTGACGGTTGGTTTAAGCCAGAGTTCTGTGTCTACAGTAGAGGGGTGTGTTTAGAGGATCACTCACTGTTGTGACGGTTGGTTTAAGCCAGAGTTCTGTTTCTACGGTAGAAGAGTGTGTTTAGAGGATCACTCACTGTTGTGACGGTTGGTTTAAGCCAGAGTTCTGTTTCTACAGTAGAGGGGTGTGTTTAGAGGATCACTCACTGTTGTGATGGTTGGTTTAAGCCAGAGTTCTGTTTCTACTGTAGAAGAGTGTGTTTAGAGGATCACTCACTGTTGTGACGGTTGGTTTAAGCCAGAGTTCTGTTTCTACAGTAGAGGGGTGTGTTTAGAGGATCACTCACTGTTGTGACGGTTGGTTTAAGCCAGAGTTCTGTTTCTACAGTAGAGGGGTGTGTTTAGAGGATCACTCACTGTTGTGATGGTTGGTTTAAGCCAGAGTTCTGTTTCTACAGTAGAGGGGTGTGTTTAGAGGATCACTCACTGTTGTGACGGTTGGTTTAAGCCAGAGTTCTGTTTCTACAGTAGAGGGGTGTGTTTAGAGGATCACTCACTGTTGTGACGGTTGGTTTAAGCCAGAGTTCTGTTTCTACGGTAGAGGGGTGTGTTTAGAGTATCACTCACTGTTGTGACGGTTGGTTTAAGCCAGAGTTCTGTTTCTACGGTAGAAGAGTGTGTTTAGAGGATCACTCACTGTTGTGACGGTTGGTTTAAGCCAGAGTTCTGTTTCTACGGTAGAGGGGTGTGTTTAGAGTATCACTCACTGGTGTGATGGTTGGTTTAAGCCAGAGTTCTGTTTCTACAGTAGAGGGGTGTGTTTAGAGGATCACTCACTGTTGTGAGGGTTGGTTTAAGCCAGAGTTCTGTTTCTACGGTAGAAAAGTGTGTTTAGTGGATCACTCACTGTTGTGACGGTTGGTGTAAGCCAGAGTTCTGTTTCTACAGTAGAGGGGTGTGTTTAGAGGATCACTCACTGTTGTGATGGTTGGTTTAAGCCAGAGTTCTGTTTCTACAGTAGAGGGGTGTGTTTAGAGGATCACTCACTGTTGTGACGGTTGGTTTAAGCCAGAGTTCTGTTTCTACGGTAGAAGGGTGTGTTTAGAGGATCACTCACTGGTGTGACGGTTGGTTTAAGCCAGAGTTCTGTGTCTACAGTAGAGGGGTGTGTTTAGAGGATCACTCACTGTTGTGACGGTTGGTTTAAGCCAGAGTTCTGTTTCTACGGTAGAAGAGTGTGTTTAGAGGATCACTCACTGTTGTGACGGTTGGTTTTATCCAGAGTTCTGTTTCTACAGTAGAGGGGTGTGTTTAGAGGATCACTCACTGTTGTGACGGTTGGTTTAAGCCAGAGTTCTGTTTCTACAGTAGAGGGGTGTGTTTAGAGGATCACTCACTGTTGTGATGGTTGGTTTAAGCCAGAGTTCTGTTTCTACAGTAGAGGGGTGTGTTTAGAGGATCACTCACTGTTGTGACGGTTAGTTTAAGCCAGAGTTCTGTTTCTACAGTAGAGGGGTGTGTTTAGAGGATCACTCACTGTTGTGACGGTTGGTTTAAGCCAGAGTTCTGTTTCTACGGTAGAGGGGTGTGTTTAGAGTATCACTCACTGTTGTGACGGTTGGTTTAAGCCAGAGTTCTGTTTCTACGGTAGAAGAGTGTGTTTAGAGGATCACTCACTGTTGTGACGGTTGGTTTAAGCCAGAGTTCTGTTTCTACGGTAGAGGGGTGTGTTTAGAGTATCACTCACTGGTGTGATGGTTGGTTTAAGCCAGAGTTCTGTTTCTACATTAGAGGGGTGTGTTTAGAGGATCACTCACTGTTGTGACGGTTGGTTTAAGCCAGAGTTCTGTTTCTACGGTAGAAGAGTGTGTTTAGAGGATCACTCACTGTTGTGACGGTTGGTTTAAGCCAGAGTTCTGTTTCTACAGTAGAGGGGTGTGTTTAGAGGATCACTCACTGTTGTGATGGTTGGTTTAAGCCAGAGTTCTGTTTCTACGGTAGAAGAGTGTGTTTAGAGGATCACTCACTGTTGTGACGGTTGGTTTAAGCCAGAGTTCTGTTTCTACAGTAGAGGGGTGTGTTTAGAGGATCACTCACTGTTGTGATGGTTGGTTTAAGCCAGAGTTCTGTTTCTACAGTAGAGGGGTGTGTTTAGAGGATCACTCACTGTTGTGACGGTTGGTTTAAGCCAGAGTTCTGTTTCTACAGTAGAGGGGTGTGTTTAGAGGATCACTCACTGTTGTGACGGTTGGTTTAAGCCAGAGTTCTGTTTCTACGGTAGAAGAGTGTGTTTAGAGGATCACTCACTGTTGTGACGGTTGGTTTAAGCCAGAGTTCTGTTTCTACAGTAGAGGGGTGTGTTTAGAGGATCACTCACTGTTGTGATGGTTGGTTTAAGCCAGAGTTCTGTTTCTACTGTAGAAGAGTGTGTTTAGAGGATCACTCACTGTTGTGACGGTTGGTTTAAGCCAGAGTTCTGTTTCTACAGTAGAGGGGTGTGTTTAGAGGATCACTCACTGTTGTGACGGTTGGTTTAAGCCAGAGTTCTGTTTCTACAGTAGAGGGGTGTGTTTAGAGGATCACTCACTGTTGTGATGGTTGGTTTAAGCCAGAGTTCTGTTTCTACAGTAGAGGGGTGTGTTTAGAGGATCACTCACTGTTGTGACGGTTGGTTTAAGCCAGAGTTCTGTTTCTACAGTAGAGGGGTGTGTTTAGAGGATCACTCACTGTTGTGACGGTTGGTTTAAGCCAGAGTTCTGTTTCTACGGTAGAGGGGTGTGTTTAGAGTATCACTCACTGTTGTGACGGTTGGTTTAAGCCAGAGTTCTGTTTCTACGGTAGAAGAGTGTGTTTAGAGGATCACTCACTGTTGTGACGGTTGGTTTAAGCCAGAGTTCTGTTTCTACGGTAGAGGGGTGTGTTTAGAGTATCACTCACTGGTGTGATGGTTGGTTTAAGCCAGAGTTCTGTTTCTACAGTAGAGGGGTGTGTTTAGAGGATCACTCACTGTTGTGACGGTTGGTTTAAGCCAGAGTTCTGTTTCTACGGTAGAAGAGTGTGTTTAGAGGATCACTCACTGTTGTGACGGTTGGTTTAAGGCAGAGTTCTGTTTCTACAGTAGAGGGGTGTGTTTAGAGGATCACTCACTGTTGTGATGGTTGGTTTAAGCCAGAGTTCTGTTTCTACAGTAGAGGGGTGTGTTTAGAGGATCACTCACTGTTGTGATGGTTGGTTTAAGCCAGAGTTCTGTTTCTACGGTAGAAGAGTGTGTTTAGAGGATCACTCACTGTTGTGACGGTTGGTTTAAGCCAGAGTTCTGTTTCTACAGTAGAGGGGTGTGTTTAGAGGATCACTCACTGTTGTGATGGTTGGTTTAAGCCAGAGTTCTGTTTCTACAGTAGAGGGGTGTGTTTAGAGGATCACTCACTGTTGTGACGGTTGGTTTAAGCCAGAGTTCTGTTTCTACAGTAGAGGGGTGTGTTTAGAGGATCACTCACTGTTGTGAGGGTTGGTTTAAGCCAGAGTTCTGTTTCTACAGTAGAGGGGTGTGTTTAGAGGATCACTCACTGTTGTGACGGTTGGTTTAAGCCAGAGTTCTGTTTCTACAGTAGAGGGGTGTGTTTAGAGGATCACTCACTGTTGTGACGGTTGGTTTAAGCCAGAGTTCTGTTTCTACAGTAGAGGGGTGTGTTTAGAGGATCACTCACTGTTGTGACGGTTGGTTTAAGCCAGAGTTCTGTTTCTACAGTAGAGGGGTGTGTTTAGAGGATCACTCACTGGTGTGACGGTTGGTTTAAGCCAGAGTTCTGTTTCTACAGTAGAGGGGTGTGTTTAGAGGATCACTCACTGTTGTGACGGTTGGTTTAAGCCAGAGTTCTGTTTCTACAGTAGAGGGGTGTGTTTAGAGGATCACTCACTGTTGTGATGGTTGGTTTAAGCCAGAGTTCTGTTTCTACAGTAGAGGGGTGTGTTTCGAGGATCACTCACTGTTGTGACGGTTGGTTTAAGCCAGAGTTCTGTTTCTACGGTAGAGGGGTGTGTTTAGAGGATCACTCACTGTTGTGACGGTTGGTTTAAGCCAGAGTTCTGTTTTTACAGTAGAGGGGTGTGTTTAGAGGATCACTCACTGTTGTGACGGTTGGTTTAAGCCAGAGTTCTGTTTCTACGGTAGAAGAGTGTGTTTAGAGGATCACTCACTGTTGTGACGGTTGGTTTAAGCCAGAGTTCTGTTTCTACAGTAGAGGGGTGTGTTTAGAGGATCACTCACTGTTGTGATGGTTGGTTTAAGCCAGAGTTCTGTTTCTACAGTAGAGGGGTGTGTTTAGAGGATCACTCACGGTTGTGACGGTTGGTTTAAGCCAGAGTTCTGTTTCTACAGTAGAGGGGTGTGTTTAGAGGATCACTCACTGTTGTGACGGTTGGTTTAAGCCAGAGTTCTGTTTCTACAGTAGAGGGGTGTGTTTAGAGGATCACTCACTGTTGTGACGGTTGGTTTAAGCCAGAGTTCTGTTTCTACAGTAGAGGGGTGTGTTTAGAGGATCACTCACTGTTGTGACGGTTGGTTTAAGCCAGAGTTCTGTTTCTACAGTAGAGGGGTGTGTTTAGAGGATCACTCACTGGTGTGATGGTTGGTTTAAGCCAGAGTTCTGTTTCTACAGTAGAGGCGCGTGTGAGTTCATGAGTTCGTCTTTAACATGTATACCCATTCGTTTTAATATTCACACTGAATTTATGAGAGGAATTTGAATGAGTCATGTAAACACGTTGCCAATGAGTTACTAAATGAACAACTCATCATTCGGTAGTGTTGCATTTAGATGATATTATACAGTATATATGAAGGTTGTGTTACAGTAGCAACACATTAATGACTGTAAAGAAATCATGTTTTGTGCGTAATTTTAGAAAACATATTTGATGGTAGTAGGCTCCGAACCTCCTTTGTTTATTTGCTTTACATAAGCATGTTGACCTGGATCTGATATGTACGTTGATTAATATGCGTGTTAATCTGTTAATATACCATGAGTGAGTCTGGTATTTAGGCAGATATTTGGTGACGATCATCTCAGACAACATAGCACACATAGACTACATCTCTGAGAGATGATCAGTCAGTCTCTCACATGCCAGTACTCTGGGAGCTGTGTCCTGTTCTGTCTGGAGTCCTGTCTGGTCCTAAAACTGCTATCCAATCAGCGTATTGCCCCAGTGTTCAACCTAGAATTCCTCCTCCCATGTCTTGCCTTTAATGTGTTGCAATACATTTGATAGAAAATGGCAACCTCCAGACACAGCCATTCATTCAGGTGTTATCTGAGAGAGCCTCCAACACGTCCAACTGGAACCCTGGTAGACACTGTCTCTGTGACAGGATCTATACTGTGTTTTTTACCTATATGCCCCCTGACAAGTTACATAAGACTGTGTGTGTGTGTGTGTGTGTGTGTGTGTGTGTGTGTGTGTGTGTGTGTGTGTGTGTGTGTGTGTGTGTGTGTGTGTGTGTGTGTGTGTGTGTGTGTGTGTGTGTGTGTGTGTGTGTGTGTGTGTGTGTGTGTGTATGCGTGTGCCTCCATGCACGCCTGTGTGCGTGCGTGCTCATGCGTGCATAATATGTGTGTGTGTGCATGCACGTGTGTGTGTGTACTTGCTACTCACTCTTGTGTGTTTGTGCGTGCTGGTGGTATTTGAGTGGATGAGTCCGAGTCTTATCCCGCTGGTTGTGTTGCGTGACTCCTGCTGTTGATTTACTCCATACCCAGAGGTTGAGGAAAGATAATGAGTTTGACAGAGTGAGACGCTGCTGCCAGATGGCACTATCAGAGATGGTCTCGCACTTTGCTCCAACAACAGCTCACAGCAGGCCCATGATGACATGCTCTGCAGGCCTAGTCCTTGACCAGTGATCAGTCCACCTGGCTGGACCAGTCTAATGTGTTACAGCTCCATAGCGAATGGAGGTCAGTGTAGAAGAAGGATGCACCACCATTAGTTTGACTGTGGTTTTCCTGGAGATGTTCATGAATTGGGCACGGCTTTCATCTCCATCCTGGTTTGAGTGAAAAGAGCTACAGTATGTTTAGATAGATTAGAGCTTTTGTTCTTGTTGGTCTTGTTGGTCTTGTTGGTCTTGTTGACCTTGTTGGTCTTATTGGTCTTCTTGGTCTTGTTGGCTTTGTTGGTCTTATTGGTCTTGTTGGCCTTGTTGGTCATATTGATCTTGTTGGTCTTGTTGGTCTTATTGGTCTTGTTGGCCTTGTTGGTCATATTGGCCTTGTTGGCCTTATTGGTCTTATTGATCTTGTTGGTCTTGTTGGTCTTATTGGTCTTGTTGGCCTTGTTGGTCATATTGGCCTTGTTGGTCTTGTTGGTCTTATTGGTCTTGTTGGCCTTGTTGGTCATATTGGCATTGTTGGCCTTATTGGTCTTATTGATCTTGTTGGTCTTGTTGGTCTTATTGGTCTTGTTGGCCTTGTTGGTCATATTGGCCTTGTTGGTCTTGTTGGCCTTATTGGTCTTATTGATCTTGTTGGTCTTGTTGGTCTTATTGGTCTTGTTGGCCTTGTTGGTCTTGTTGGCCTTATTGGTCTTATTGGCCTTGTTGGTCTTGTTGGTCTTGTTGGTCTTGTTGGCCTTGTTGGTCTTATTGGTCTTATTGGCCTTGTTGGTCTTGTTGGCCTTGTTGTCTTGTTGGTCTTGTTGGTCTTGTTGGTCTTGTTGGCCTTGTTGGCCTTGTTGGCCTTGTTGGTCTTGTTGGTCTTATTGTCTTTGTTGGCCTTGTTGGTCGTGTTGGCCTTGTTGGCCTTGTTGGCCTTGTTGGTCTTGTTGGTCTTATTGTCTTTGTTGGCCTTGTTGGTCGTGTTGGCCGTGTTGGTCTTATTGGCCTTATTGGTCTTGTTGGTCTTGTTGGCCTTGTTGGTCTTATTGTCTTTGTTGGCCTTGTTGGTCGTGTTGGCCTTGTTGGTCTTATTGGCCTTGTTGGTCTTATTGGCCTTGTTGGTCTTGTTGGCCTTGTTGGTCTTATTGGCCTTGTTGGTCTTATTGTTCCTGTTGGTCTTGTTGGCCTTGTTGGTCTTGTTGGCCTTGTTGGCCTTATTGGTCGTATTGTTCTTGTTGGCCTTGTTGGTCTTGTTGGTCTTGTTGGTCTTATTGTCTTCGTTGGCCTTGTTGGTCTTGTTGGTCTTGTTGGCCTTGTTGGTTGTATTGTTCTTGTTGGTCTTGTTGGTCTTGTTGGTCTTATTGTCTTTGTTGGTCTTGTTGGCCTTGTTGGCCTTGTTTGCCTTCTTTGTCCTGTTGGTCTTTTGGCCTTGTTGGCCTTGTTGGCCTTGTTGGTCTCGTTGGTCTCGTTGGCGTCGTTGGTCTTGTTGGTAGTGCTAACTGACTCTAAGTTGAGCAGTCGCTCCAGGTTATTGCTGCTCTTCCAGAGGCACATCCCTGGCCTAATCTCCTCATAATAAAAGTGTGAATAAATTACTGCTATTTCCAGTTGGCATGCCTACACTGAACCCTGTTGTAATGTAAACTGACAGCAATTAATTAATGGTAGCTGTTCCTTATAGATATACAGTGAGGGAAAAAAGTATTTGATCCCCTGCTGATTTTGTACGTTTGCCCACTGACAAAGAAATTATCAGTCTATAATTTTAATGGTAGGTTTATTTGAACAGTGAGAGACAGAATAACAACAAAAATATCCAGAAAAACGTCAAAAATGTTATAAATTGATTTGCATTTTATTGAGGGAAATAAGTATTTGACCCCCTCTCAATCAGAAGGATTTCTGGCTCCCAGGTGTCTTTTATACAGGTAACGAGCTGAGATTAGGAGCACACTCTTAAAGGGAGTGCTCCTAATCTCAGTTTGTTACCTGTATAAAAGACACCTGTCCACAGAAGCAATCAATCAATCAGATTCCAAACTCTCCACCATGGCCAAGACCAAAGAGCTCTCCAAGGATGTCAGGGACAAGATTGTAGATCTACACAAGGCTGGAATGGGCTACAAGACCATTGCCAAGCAGCTTGGTGAGAAGGTGACAACAGTTGGTGCGATTATTCGCAAATTGAAGAAACACAAAAGACTGATAATTTCTTTGTCAGTGGGCAAACGTACAAAATCAGCAGGGGATCAAATACTTTTTTCCCTCACTGTACACACAGACATGGACGAGCCTGCTTGCACAATCACACACACACAAACACACAATCTCTTTGTGGGTTCATACATGCAGAATTACACATGCAGACACTAGTCAGGCATAAACTGTAACATATACTGTATGGAGGGAAACCTAGGGTCCGCTCTCTCTAACATCTTGTTTGTGTTGTGCGTTGGATGTTGAAGTTAAGTAAAGTTGAGAGCCAATGCCAATGCATAATTGATGCTCACATATATTATAGAACAGTCCTGTAATAACCTGAGTGAGAAGAGGACTTGCTGGTCCTCGCGTGCTGCCAAATGCTGTTCAGGGATCAACCAGGGAGGGTTTGTGTTGTGTTATATTCTCTCACCCACCCACACTCTTCCCGGCACTATCAATGGCTGAGAGACTGAGACAGCCTACAGGAAGGAGGTCAGAGACCTGGCAGAGTGGTGCCAGGACAACAACCTCTCCCTCGACATCAGCAAGACAAAGGAGCTGATCATGGACTACAGGAAACGGAAGGGCCGAGCACGCCCCCATTCACATAGACGGGGCTATTGTGGAGACGGTCAAGAGCTTCAAGTTCCTCAGTGTCCACACCATCAAGGACCTACCATGGTCCACACACACCAATACAGTCGTGAAGAGGGTACGACAACTTCTCTTCCCCCTTAGGAGGCTGAAAAGATTTGGCTTTTGCCCTGAGATCCTCAAAAGGTTTTACAGCTACACCATTGAGAGCATCTTGACTGACTGCATCACCGCTTGGTATGGTAACTGTTTGGCATTCGGCCACAAGGCCTTACAGAGGGTAGTGCGTACAGCCCAGTACATCACTGAGGCCGAGCTCCCTGTCAACCAGGACCTCTATACCAGACGGTGTCAGAGGATGGCCCTAGAAATTGTCAAAGACTCCAGCCACCCAAGTCACAGTCTGTTCTCTCTACTACCACACTGCAAGCGGTACCGGAGCGCCAAGTCTGGGACCAAAATGCTCCTGAAAAGCTTCTACCCCAAAGCCATAAGACTGCTGAAAAGTTAATTAAACGGCTACCCGGACTTTCTACTTTTCACCCCCTACCTACATGTACATAATACTTCAATCAATCACCTAACCAAACCTGCATGTATATATTACCTCAATCAATCACACCAACTACCTCGTACCCCAGTACACTGACTCGGTACCGGTACTGCTTGTATATAGCCTCGTTATAGTATTTTGTGTTATTTTATTGTTACTATTTTCTTTTTATCTATTTGTAAATGTTCTTACTTTTTAACTGCATTGTTGGGAAAGGGCTCGTAAGCATTTCACAGTAAAGTCTACACTTGTTGTATTCGGCGCATGTGACAAAATATTATTTGATTTGACTACTGTAGAGAATGTCAACATAGTGTTGTGCAGCAGGTTTAGAACAGAAAATAATCTCCACGCAGCCTCCCAACCACCAAACTCCCCCTCGGATCCAAAACCGGTCATTGACTGAATGAATATGGTTGCTATTTTTGATGCAACCCTTTCCATCAGCCTTCCTGCATCATTTCATGTTGATTTGATGTTATCCTCTTATATAAGGCTTATATATGGGTCATCCTATTGTCTTGAGATGTAAACAAAATTGGGACTTTAGTGACTGGTCTTATCAGGTCGCTGTTAACAGCCATTTCGTGATACCGTCCACGGTCTTACAATAGACCTAAAGTAGATCTCACTGCTTCATGAAAAATTAAATGTGCCTGTTGCCTGTGAGACGTCGTAATAATGTGAAAATATGGTTTAAAAAGCCACTTAAAGTTTGTAATTTCCTCTTTGAAATTTCAGACTTGAGTTTCCCTTATGAAAAATGAAAAATGTATCAACCGCTACAAAAATGACCATGAATTATTATGTGGATTAGAATTCATGGTCATTTTTGTAGCGGTTGATACGTTTCCTGCTGCTGCAGGATTATTTTCCTACTGTTTCCTACTTAATTGTATCAAATTAAGATCCCACATCTGTATGAGAGATCCCTGGGTTCATTCGGCAGGCTGCATTTCCCTGACAATAAGGGCTATTATCTGCATGAGTTTGATGAGGAGAAGCAGCCGACCCCTGTCATCCCCTATGGCAATCCCAACACAACCCTCCTTCCGTGGGAATCACCTCCACCACGCAGTAATAATCAGAGAGGCAAAGCACACCAGGCATCCATGCACACACACAAGCAAACACACACACACACACTTGCATGCGCACACACAAACACACTGATACGGCCATCCACGCATCATGTGACTCCTCCGTCACAGAAATACAGAGCAGAGGAACATTGTGGATGGAGCAGAGACATGGAAGCACAGATGCTCTGTGGCCAAGAGCAGACAATAAGAAGTAATGTATTCACAGTGGTGTAAAGTACTTAAGTAAAAATACTTTAAAGTACTACTTAAGTAGTTTTTTGGGGTATCTGCATTTGACTTTACTATTTACATTTGAAGTCGGAAGTTTACATACACTTATGTTGGAGTCATTAAAACTTGTTTTTCAACAACTCCACAAAGTTCTCGTTAACAAACTATAGTTTTGGCAAGTCGGTTAGGACATCTACTTTGTGCATGACACAAGTCATTTTTCCAACTATTGATTACAGACAGATAATTCCACTTATAATTCACAGTATCACAATTCCAGTGGGTCAGAAGTTTACATACACTAAGTTGCTGTGCCTTTAAACAGCTTGGAAAATTCCAGAAAATTATGTCATGGCTTTAGAAGCTTCTGATAAGCTAATTGACATAATTTGAGTCAATTGGAGGTGTACCTGTGAATGTATTTCAAGGCCTAAATTCAAACTCAGTGCCTCTTTGCTTGACATCATGGGAAAATCTAAAGAAATCAGCCAAGACATCAGAAAAAAAATGGTAGACTTCCACAAGTCTGGTTCATCCTTGGGAGCAATTTCTAAATGCCTGAAGGTACCACGTTCATCTGTACAAACAATAGTACGCAAGTATAAACACCATGGGACCACGCAGCCATCATACCGCTCAGGAAGGAGACGCGTTCTGTCTCCTAGAGATGAATGTACTTTGGTGCGAAAAGTGCAAATCAATCCCAGAACAACAGCAAAGGACCTTGTGAAGATGCTGGAGGAAACAGGTACAAAAGTATCTATATCCTTACTAAAAAGAGTCATATAATCGACATAACCTGAAAGGCCGCTCAGCAAGGGAGAAGCCACTGCTCCAAAACCGCCATAAAAAAGGCAGACTACGGTTTGCAACTGCACATGGGGACAAAGATCGTACTTTTTGGAGAAATGTCCTCTGGTCTGATGAAACAAAAATAGAACTGTTTGGCCATAATGACCACTGTTATGTTTGGAGTAAAAAGGGGGAGGCTTGCAAGCCGAAGATCACCATCCCAACCGTGAAGCACGGAGTGGCAGCATCATGTTGTGGGGGTGCTTTGCTGCAGGAGGGACTGGTGCACGTCAAAAAATAGATGGCAGCATTATGAGGAAGGACAATATGTGGATATATTGAAGCAACATCTCAAGACATCAGTCAGGAAGTTGAAGCTTGGTTGCAAACGGGTCTTCCAAATGGAAACTGACCCCAAGCATACTTCCAAAGTTGTGGCAAAATGGCTTAAGGACAACAAAGGCAAGGTACTGGAGTGGCCATCACAAAGCCCTGACCTCAATCCTATAGAAAATGTGTGGGCAGAACTGAAAAGCGTGTGCGAGCAAGGAGGCCTGCAAACCTGACTCAGTTACACCAGCTCTGTCAGGAGGAATGGGCCAAAATTCACCCAACTTATTGTGGGAAGCTTGTGGAAGGCTACCTGAAACATTTGACCCAAGTTAACAATTGAAAGGCAATGCTACCAAATACTAATTGAGTGTATGTAAACTTCTGACCCACTGGGAATGTGATGAAAGAAATAAAAGCTGAAATTAATAATTCTCTCTACTGTTATTCTGATGTTTCACAATCTTAAAATGAAGTGGTGATCCTAACTGACCTAAGACAGGGACTTTTTACTAGGATGAAATGTCAGGAATTGTGAAAAACTGAGTTTAAATGTACTTGGCTAAGGTGTATGTAAACTTCTGACTTCAACTGTATATTTTTGCCAACTTTGACTTTTACTTCATTACATTCTTAAAGAAAAGCATAAACCTTTCACTCCATATATTTTCCCTGACACCCAAAAGCAAATTTTCCCGTTGAAAAATAAATTAGTGTTGCGCACGCCTCTGAGATGAAGGAACGCAACACCCTGCTGCAACTCAACTCCCCGTGAAGCAAAAGAGGTATGAACTGTAGGTGCGAAAAAGGACGACAAAAGGCAGAATTGACCGCTTACTAGGATTTATTTCCTTTACACGGTAATATGGGGAAAAGGGGCTGGACGGAACCAAAGTAAAGAAAGTAAATATCAAAGCTCCCCCTCTCCTATCTAACCTGCCTACCCACCTAAACTTAGCACCACCTGGTGCACTAACCAAAATACAGGGAGTGGTCCGCCCAGGTCTTACCTAGTGTGCCTAGACAGTGAATATACTACGGGTATATGTATGCCTGCGGGCCTCTTGCCTAAGAACTCCCTAGGTGCCTTCCTCTTCTCCCCTGGGAACAAATGAAACAGGATAATAAACAATTACTCAAACAAACTAAGAAACAAAGGACATCAAAATAAGCTCTATCTGAGCAACAATCTCACACAGAACATACCAACTGCTCCCAACAACAACTAACACAGTACATACCAATGCTATACCCCTCAGCCATCAACCTCCTCTCTCAGCAATGATCCATGCCTGCCTGCCTATGATCTCTGCCTGCAATGATCTCTGCCTGCAATGATCTAAGCCTGCCTATGATCTCTCTAAATCACAATCAATCTTTCTGCAATCTTTCTGCAATCTCCTCAGCCTGCAATCTCCTCAGCCTGCAATGATCTCAGCCTGCAATGATCTCAGCCTGCAATGATCTCAGCCTGCAATGATCTCAGCCTGCAATGATCTCAGCCTGCAATGATCTCAGCCTGCAATGATCTCAGCCTGCCTATGATCTCTCTCTACTGAACAACAGAACACTGGCTTTTATAGCTTCAGAAGGCATTGGTAATTAGAGACAGCTGCGTCTTGACGAGGGGGCGGGGTCAGCTCTCCAATCATCAATTGGGGCCGACCAATCAGCTGCTTGGGGAGAATTTCAGGATGCCATCTCCTGAAACACACACACTCAAATACAAACTACAACACAGAAACTGGGGAACGTAACAGATAGTCCCACTAAGCGCAAACCAGATGGGATGGCGTATCACTGCAGAATGCTGTGGTAGCCATGCTGGTTAAGTGTGCCTTGAATTCTAAATAAATCAATGACAATGTCACCAGTAAAGCACACCCAAACCATCACACATCCTCCTCCATGCTTCACGGTGGGACCACACATGCGGAGATCATCCGTTCACCTACTCTGAGTTTCACAAAGACACGGCGGTTGGAACCAAAAATCTCAAATTTGGACTCATCAGACCAAAGGACAGATTTTCACCGGTCTAATGTCCATTGCTTGTGTTTCTTGGCCCAAGCAAGTCTCTTCTTCTTATTGGAGTTCTTTAGTAGTGTTTTTTATGCAGCAATTTGACCATGAAGGCCTGATTCATGCAGTCTCCTCTGAACAGTTGATGTTGAGATGTGTCCGTTTCTTGACCTCTGTGAAGCATTTATTTGGGCTCCAATTTCTGGGGCTGGTAACTCTAATGAACTTATCCTTTGCAGCAGAGGTAACTCTGGGTCTTCCTTTCTTGTGGCGGTCCTCATAAGAGCCAGTTTCATCATAGCCCTTGATGGTTTTTACAACTCCGCTTGAAGAAACTTCCAAAGTTCTTGTAATTTTCCGGATTGACTGACCTTCATGTCTAAAAGTAATGATGAACTGTTTATCTTTGCTTATTTGAGCTGTTCTTGCCATAATATGGACTTGGTCATTTCCCAAAAAGGGCTATGTTCTGGATACCACCCCTACCTTGTCACAACACAACTGATTGGCTCAAACAAATTCACTTTTAAGAAGGCACACCTGTTCATTGAAATGCATTCCATGAAGCGGGTTGAGGGAATGCCAAGACTGTGCAAAGCTGTCATCAAGGCAAAGGGTGGCTACTTTGAATAATCTCAAATATAAAATACATTTTGATTTGTTTAACACTTTTTTGGTTAGTACATGATTCCATATGTGTTTTTTATAGTTTGGATGTCTTCACTATTATTCTACAATGTAGAAAATATTACAAAATAAAGAAAAACCCTTGAATGTGTGTCCAAACTTTTGACTGGTACCTTATGTATATATGTATGTATGTATGTATGTATATATATATATAATTTATTAGTCAAAAAATGGATGTAGAAACTCCAGATTGACCCTTTAAGTATCAAAGGTGTGCGAGTAGGAGCATGTGTCCGTTAGGCCTATGGATTTTAGTTTTTTATCAGCATGAATTAGATTGAGCAATAAAAGCCCCACTTTTATTCCATATTTATTTATTTTTATTTCACCTTTATTTAACAAGGTAGGCCAGTTGAGAACAAGTTCTCATTTACAACTGTGACCTGGCCAAGTTATGGCAAAGCAGTGCGTCAAAAACAACAACACAGAGTTACACATAAACAAACGTACAGTCAATAACACAATAGAAAAATATGTATACAGCGTGTGCAAATGAAGTAAGGAGGTAAGGCAATAAATAAGCCAATAGTGGAGAAGTAATTACAATTGAGCAATTTACCCTGGAGTGATAAATGTGCTCATATTGCACTATGCAGCTGTTGCAAGAGCAAATGTTTTACTGGCTGTCACCTGGTTTCAAAAACAATGATTAATAGGCAGTTTAAACTTCTTGAATTCAACCATTATTGGGTTCAAATACACATTTAGATTTGTGAACAGCCATCCACAACAACCACAATCCGTAAGGCGCAAATAGCTAAATGAGAGCAGCAGTGATTCACATCAATGTGCTATGTAGATATCAATAATAAGTGATATCTGTATCACCGTAGACTACACCACTCCTGTCATCCTTACCCCCAAGCGTTTATTCAAATTGGATCATCGTTGGATGTCAACAGCAGTAGCACCATTGGAAGACATACCTTGGACTGTAGCCTTCAAAAGCCTATTCGATCAATCACATTTGGTGTGTCATCATAGTGGTCTCTGACTTGTGGTCAGACTTGCTCAGGTGGAACAAACTTAAACTTGTGCCATTTTTCAATGCTGATTTGAATGTCATTGAGAAACAGAGAAGTGTCAAATATATATTTTTGCAAACATCCTTTCTGAATTTAAAAGCAATCATCTAGTTTTTGAAAATAATCTGTAATCTGATTACAATATTTTAGCTGGTAACGTGACCGTTTTTTTTGGTAATCCATTACTCCCCAACCCTGTCAGTCACACAGGGGCTTTTGTTGAGCGCTGTTTGAACTTCCCTAACACCCCTTCAGGGCTGTTTGAACTTCCCTAACACCCCTTCAGGGCTGTTTGAACCTCCCTAATACCCCTTCAGGGCTGTTTGAACTTCCCTAACACCCCTTCAGGGCTGTTTGAACCTCCCTAACACCCCTTCAGCGCTGTTTGAACCTCCCTAACACCCCTTCAGGGCTGTTTGAACTTCCCTAACACCCCTTCAGGGCTGTTTGAACCTCCCTAACACCGCTTCAGGGCTGTTTGAACTTCCCTAACACCCCTTCAGCGCTGTTTGAACCTCCCTAACACCCCTTCAGGGCTGTTTGAACTTCCCTAACAACCCTTCAGGGCTGTTTGAACCTCCCTAACACCCCTTCAGGGCTGTTTGAACCTCCCTAACACCCCTTCAGCGCTGTTTGATCCTCCCTAACACCCCTTCAGGGCTGTTTGAACTTCCCTAACACCCCTTCAGGGCTGTTTGAACTTCCCTAACACCCCTTCAGGGCTGTTTGAACCTCCCTAACACCCCTTCAGGGCTGTTTGAACTTCCCTAACACCCCTTCAGGGCTGTTTGAACTTCCCAAGCACCCATTTTGTGATTTTCTCAGCCGTTGAAAACAGCAAATTATTGTTTAAATAAACATTGGAAGTATTTTTCAAGTATTTGAAATGGTTGAAAATTTCGCAACCCTGTGTGTGAGTGCATCACACCTGAGTGCATGATTGAGTTGTGTTCCAGGTACTGTAATAGTGACCTTCTTTCTACAGTACAGTTATCTGCAATGCTACAGTACAATATCTCTCTGTACAGCACGTCACACTCTCTAAAAAAGTAATTACTCTTCTCCTCCCTCAGCTCCAATTCCCCCACTCCCTCTCCTCACCGTGTTGAGTGTATTAGTGCTGTGCAGCACCAATCCCACCAGGGTGACACAGTGTGGGAATACTGTATAGTAATGCATAGACAAACAGGACCTCGAAATGTACAGGAATTGAAATATCTCCAGTCCATGTTCTATTTCCAGACTATTGTGGGGACTAACAATCAAATAGTAATCCAAGGATTGGGAATTATTACATACACACTACCGTTCAAAAGTTTGGGGTCACTTAGAAATGTCCTTGTTTTTGAAAGAAAAGCTAATTCTTTGTCCATTAAGATAACATCAAATTGATCAGAAATACAGTAGACATTGTTAGACATTGTTAATGTTGTAAATGACTATTGTAGCGGGAAACGGCAAAAAAAAATTATGGAATATCTATATAGGCGTAAAGATGCACATTATCAGCAACCATCACTCCTGTGTTCCAATGGGAAGGCTAATTGATCATTAGAAATCCCTTTTGGAATTATGTTAGCACAGTTGAAAACTGTTGTCCTAATTAAAGAAGCAATAAAACTGGCTTTTTTTTAGACTAGTTGAGTATCTGGAGCATCGGCATTTGTGGGTTCGATTACAGGCTCAAAATGGCCAGAAACAAAGAACTTTCTTCTGAAACTCGTCAGTCTATTCTTGTTCTGAGAAATGAAGGCTGTTCCACGCGAGAAATTGCCAAGAAACTGAAGAACTCGTACAACGCTGTGTACTACTCCCTTCACAGAACAGTGCAAACTATCTCTAACCAGAATATAAAGTGGGAGGCCCTGGTGCACAACTGAACATAAGGACAAGTACATTAGAGTGTCTAGTTTGAGAAACAGATGCCTCACAAGTCCTCAACTGGCAGCTTCATTAAATAGTCCTCCTGACAAATTCTCTATAGGGTAGAGGTCAAGGCTTTGTGATGGCCACTCCAATACCTTGCCTTTGTTGTCAAGGTTGTCATTTTGAAGACCCATTTGCGACCAAACCTCAACTTCCTGACTGATGTCTTGAGATGTTGCTTCACTATATCCACATAATTGTCCTTCCTCATGATGCCATCTATTTTGTGAAGTGCACCAGTCCCTCCTGCAGCAAAGCACCTTCACAACATGATGCTGCCACCCCCGTGCTTCACGGTTGGGATGGTGTTCTTCGGCTTGCAAGCATCCCCCTTTTTACTCCAAACATAACGATGGTCATTATGGCCAAACAGTTCTATTTTTGTTTCTTCAGACAGGAGTACATTTCTCCAAAAAGTACGATCTTTGTCCCCATGTGCAGTTGCAAACCGTAGTCTGGCTTTTTTATGGCGGTTTTGGAGCAGTGGCTTCTTCCTTGCTGAGCGGCCTTTCAGGTTATGTCGATATAGGACTCTTTTTAGTGTGGATATAGATACTTTTGTACCTGTTTCCTCCAGCATCTTCACAGGGTCCTTTGCTGTTGTTCTGGGATTGATTTGCACTTTTCGCACCAAAGTACATTAATCTCTAGGAGACAGAACGCATCTCCTTCCTGAGCGGTATGATGGCTGCGTGGTCCCATGGTGTTTATACTTGCGTACTATTGTTTGTACAGATGAACGTGGTACCTTCAGGCATTTAGAAATTGCTCCCAAGGATGAACCAGACTTGTGGAAGTCTACCATTTTTTTTCTGATGTCTTGGCTGATTTCTTTAGATTTTCCCATGATGTCAAGCAAAGAGGCACTGAGTTTGAATGTAGGCCTTGAAATACATCCACAGGTACACTTCCAATTGACTCAAATGATGTCAATTAGCCTATCGGAAGCTTCTAAAGCCATGACATCATTTTCTGGAATTTTCTAAGCTGTTTAAAGGCACAGTCAACTTAGTGTATGTAAACTTCTGACCCACTGGAATTGTGATACAGTGAATTATAAGTGAAATAATCTGTCAGTAAACAATTGTTGGAAAAATGACTTGTGTCATGCACAAAGTAGATGTCCTAACCGACTTGCCAAAACAATAGTTTGTTAACAAGAAATTTGTGGAGTGGTTGAAAAACAAGTTTTAATGACTCCAACTAAAGTGTATGTAAACTTCCGACTTCAACTGTAGATATTCCATTAAAAATCAGCCATTTCCAGCTACAATAGTTATTTACAACGTTAACAATGTCTACACTGTATTTCTGATGAATTCGATGTTATGTGCTTTTCTTTCAAAAACAAGGACTTTTCTAAGTGACCCCAAACTTTTGAACGGTAGTGTATATATACACAGTATATATTTTGGGGCGGCAGGTAGCCTAGCGGTTAGAGCATTGGGCCAGTAACCGAAAGGCTGCTAGATCGAATCCCTGAGCTGAAAAGGTAAACATCTGTAGTTCTTCCCCTGAACAAAGCAGTTAACCCACTGTTCCTAGGCCGTCATTGTAAATAAGAATGTGTCCTTAACTGACTTGTTTAGTTAAATAAAGATAAAATAAATATATGTATATAATAATGTTTTTTAACATATTGTGAGATTACTGCGTTCCTACTAATGCTGCTGCTGCAAACCCACTGAAACCCTTCCCTGTTCAGCACTCCACATACTGGAGAATATAATACAGTAAAATACAGTAAAGCCATGGATGGAAATATAGGATAAATTCTCATAAATGGTGGAGCTTTGTAGAATGTACTGGGTGACAGTGTGCTACTCTCCTCTGGTTTCAAGCCTACTGATACTGTGCCAGATTTATACGGAAATGTAAGACTGTCTCTGTCACTCTCCTAACCAGGGTTGGGTAGGTTAATTTCTAAATGTAACTCATTACAGTTACCTGTCCAAAATGTTAGTAAGTAACGTAACTTTTGGATTGCCCAAACCCAGTAAAGTGTTCTGATTACTTTTGTATTACTTTCCCCTTCAGAGGCTTTAGAAGAAGACAAAAAGGATCCATCGAACACATTTGGTGTGTCATCATAGTGGTCTCTGACTTGTGGACCGACTCTCTCAGGTGGAACAAACTTAAACTTGTGCCTTTTTTCAATGTTGAATTGAATGTCATTGAGGAAATAGAAAGGTGTCATAGTGTATTCATCCTTTCTGAATTAAAAAGTAATCCAAGAAGTAATCAAGTTTTTCAAACGTATCTGTAATCTGATTACAATATTTTAGCTGGTAACCTAACTGATTGAAGTTAGTTTTTTGTAATCAGATTACATGTAACTGATTACCTGGAGTGTCTCGTATGTCACAAAGTGCTATACAGAAACCCAGTCTAAAACCCCAAACAGCAAGCAATGCAGATGTAGAAGCACGGTGGCTAGGAAAAACTCCATAGAAAGGCAGGAACCTAGGAAGAAACCTAGAGAGGAACCAGGCTCTGAGGGGGGGCCAGTCTTCTTCTGGCTGTGGCGGATGGAGATTATAACAGTACATGGCCAAGATGTTCAAACGTAGATGACCAGCAGGGTCAAATAATTATCAGTGGTTGTAGAGGGTGCAACAGGAGCCTCAGGAGTAAATGTCAGTTGGATTTTCATAGCCCCCGATCATTCAATGTTAGAGACAGCAGGTGCAGTTGAGAGAGAGAGTCGAAAACAGCAGGTCCAGGACAAGGTAGCATGTCTGGTGAACAGGTCAAGGTTCCATAGCACCAGGCAGAACAGTTGAAACTATTGTAGCATAAATACTGGAGGCTGAGACCGGAGGGGTCGGGAAACACTGTGGCCCTGTCCGATGATTGCCCCAGACAGGGCCAACCAGGCAGGATATAACTACCACCCACTTTGCCAAAGCACAGCCCCCACACCCTAGAGAGATATCTTCAAACCACCAACTTACTACCCTGAGACAAGGCCGAGTATAGCCCACAAAGATCTCCCCCACGGCACGAACCCGAGGGGGGACGCCAACCCGGACAGGAAGATCATGTCAGTGACTCAGCCCACTCAAGTGACGCACCCCTCCTAGGGACGGCATGGAAGAGCACCAGTAAGTCAGTGACTCAGCCCCCGTAATAGGGTTAGAGGCAGAGAATCTCAGTGGAGAAAGGGGAACCAGCCAGGCAGAGACAGTAAGGGTGGTTCGTTGCTCCAGTACCTTCCCGTTCAACTTCACACTCCTGGGCCAGACTACACTCAATCATAGGACCTACTAAAGAGATGAGTCTTCAATAAAGACTTAAAGGTTGAGACGGAGTCTACGTCTCTCACATGGATAGGCAGACCGTTCCATAAAAATGGAGCTCTATAGGAGAAAGTCCTTCCTCCAGCTGTTTTCTTAGAAATTCTAGGAACAATAAGGAGGCCTGCATCTTGTGACCGTAGCGTACATGTAGGTATGCACGGCAGGACCAAATCGGAAAGATAGGTAGGAGCAAGCCCATGTAATTCTTTGTAGATTAACATTAAAATCTTGAAATCAGCCCTAGCTTTAACAGGAAGCCAGTGTAAAGAGGCTAGCACCTGAGTAATGTGATCACATATGTTGGTTCTAGTCAAAATTCTAGCAGCCGTGTTTAGCACTAACTGAAGTTTATTTAGTGCTTTATCCGGGTAGCCGGAAAGTAGAGCATTGCAGTAGTCTAATCTAGGAGTGACAAAAGCATGGATACATTTTTCTGCATCAGTTTTGGACATAAAGTTTCAGATTTTTGCAATGTTACGTAGATGGAAAAAAGCTGTCCTTGAAACAGTCTTGAGATGTTCATCAAAAGAGAGATCAGGGTCCAGAGTAACGTCGAGGTCCTTCACAGTTTTATTTGAGACAACTATACAACCATCAAGATGAATTGTCAGATCCAACAGAAGATCTCTTTGTTTCTTAGGACCTAGAACTAGCATCTCTGTTTTGTCCGAGTTTGGAGCTTCACCATGTTTCATCGAAATGTACAGCTGTGTATCGTCTGCATAGCAGTGAAAGTTAACATTATGTTTCCGAATGACATCACCAAGAGGTAAAATATATAGTCAAAACAATAGTGGTCCTAAAACGTAACCTTGAGGAACACCGAAATGTACAGTTGATTTGTCAAAGGACAAACCATCCACAGAAACAAACTGATATCTTTCTGACAGATAAGATCAAAACCAGGCCAGAACTTGTCCGTGTAGACCAATTTGGGATTCCAATCTCTCCAAAAGAATGTGGAGATGAATGGTATCAAAAGCAGCACTAAGGTCTAGGAGCACGAGGACAGATGCAGAGCCTTGGTCTGACGCCATTAAAAGGTAATTTACCGGCCTCCCGGGTGGCGCAGTGGTCTAGGGCACTGCATCGCAGCGCTAGCTGTGCCACTCGAGTCTCTGGGTTCGCGCCCAGGCTCTGTCGCAGCCGGCCGCGACCGGGAGGTCCGTGGGGCGACGCACAATTGGCCTAGCGTCGTCCGGGTTAGGGAGGGTTTGGCCGGTAGGGATATCCTTGTCTCATCGCGCTCCAGCGACTCCTGTGGCGGGCCGGGCGCAGTGCGCGCTAACCAAGGGGGCCGGGTGCACGGTGTTTCCTCCGACACATTGGTGCGGCTGGCTTCCGGGTTGGAGGCGCGCTGTGTTAAAGAAGCAGTGCGGCTTGGTTGGGTTGTGCTTCGGAGGACGCATGGCTTTCAACCTTTGTCTCTCCAGAGCCCGTACGGGAGTTGTAGCGATGAGACAAGATAGTAATTACTAGCGATTGGATACCACGAAAATTGGGGAGATTGGGGAGACCAAGGGGGCCGGGTGTTAAAGAAGCAGTGCGGCTTGGTTGGGTTGTGCTTCGGAGGACGCATGGCTTTCAACCTTTGTCTCTCCAGAGCCCGTACGGGAGTTGTAGCGATGAGACAAGATAGTAATTACTAGCGATTACTAGGGGGTAAAATAAAAAATAAAAAAAATAAAAAAATATAAAAAAGGTAATTTACCACCTTCACGAGTGGAGTCTCAGTGCTATGATGTGGTCTAAAACCAGACCGAATCATTTCGTATACATTGTTTGTCTTCAGGAAGGCAGTGAGTTGCCGTGCAACAGCTTTTTCTCACATTTTTGAGAGGAATGGGAGATTTGATATAGGCCAATGGTTTTTTATATTTTCTGGGTCAAGGTTTGGCTTTTTCAGAAGAGGTTTGGTTACTGCCACTTTTAGTGAGTTTGGTAGACATCCGGTGGATAGGGAGGTATTTATTATTTGTTCAACAGGAGGGCCAAGCACAGGAAGCAGCTCTTTCAGTAGTTTAGTTGGAATAGGGTCCAGTATGCAGCTTGAAGGTTTAGAGGCCATGACTATTTTCATCAATGTGTCAAGAGATATAGTATTAAAAAACGTGTGTCTCCTTTGATCAAAGGTCCTGGCAGTGTTGGGCAGACTCAGGACAACTGAGCTTTAGAGAAATATGCAGATTTAAAGAGGAGTATGTAATTTGCTTTCTAATGATCATGATCTTTTCGTCAAAGAAGTTCATGAATTTATCACTGCTGAAGTGAAAGCCATCCTCTCTTGGGGAATGCTGCTTTTTAGTTAGCTTTACGACAGTATCAAAAATGTATTTTTGATTGTTCTTATTCTCCTCAATTAAGTTGGAAAAATAGGATGATCGAGCAGTAGTGAGGGCTCTTTGATACTGCACGGTACTGTCTTTCCAAGCCAATTGGAAGACTTCCAGTTTGGTGTAGCGCCATTTCCGTTCCAATTTTCTGGAAGCTTGCTTCAGGGCTCGAGTATTTTCTGTATACCAGGGAGCTAGTTTCTTATGACAAATATTTGTTGTTTTTAGGGGTGCAACTGCATCTAGGGTATTACGCAAGGTTACATTTAGTTCCTCAGTTAGGTGGTTAACCATTTTTGTACTCTGACGTCCTTGGGTAGGTGGAGGGAGTCTGGAAGGGCATCTAGGAATCTTTGGGTTGTCCGAGAATTTATAGCACGGCTTTTGATGATCCTTGGTTGGGGTCTGAGCAGATTATTTGTTGTGATTGCAAACGTAATAAAATGGTGGTTCGATAGTCCAGAATTATGAGGAAAAACATTAAGATACACACTATTTATTCCACGGGACAAAACTAGGTCCAGAGTATGACTGTGGCAGTGAGTAGGTCGGGAGACATGTTGGACAAAACCCACTGAGTCGATGATGGCTCCGAAAGCCTTTTGGAGTGGGTCTGTGGACTTTTCCATGTGAATATTAAAGTCACCAAAAATGTGAATATTATCTGCCATGACTACAGGGTCCGATTGGAATTCAGGGAACACATCTCATTCGCATAGAGTTTATCAGGCTATTGATTGTGGCCTGTGGAATGTTGTTAGACTCCTCGTCAATGGCTGTGCGAAGTTGCGGGAACTGGAACAGGCTGTCGTACACGTCAATCCAGAGCATCCCACACATGCTCAATGGGTAACATGTCTGGTGAGTATGCAGGCCATGGAAGAACTGGGACATTTTCAGCTTCCAAGAATTGTGTACAGATCCTTGCGACATGGGGCCATGCATTATCATGCTGAAACATGAGGTGATGGTGGCGGATGAATGGCACGACAATGGGACTGAGGATCTCGTCATGATATCTCTGTGCATTCAAATTGCCATCGATAAAATTGATTTGTATCTGAATACTGTAGCTTATGCCTGCCCATACCATAACCCGCCACCATGGGGTACTCTGTTCACAATGTTGACATCAGCAAACCGCTCGCCAACACAACGCCATCTGCCCGGTACAGTTGAAACCGGGCGTGCCAGTGGTCATCATAGGTGAGCATTTTCCCACTGAAGTCGGTTACGATATCAAACTGCAGTCAGGTCAAGACCCTGGTGAGGACGACGAGCACGTAGATGAGCTTCCCTGAGACGGTTTCTGACAGTTTGTGCAGAAATTCTTTGGTTGTGCAAACCCACAGTTTCATCAGGTGTCCGGGTAGCTGGTCTCAAACGATCCCGCAGGTGAAGAAGCCAGATATGGAGGTCCTGGGCTGGTGTGGTTAAACGTGGTCTGAGGTTGTGAGGCCAGTTGAATGTACTGTCAAATTCTCTAAGATGACGTTGGAGGTGGCTTATGGTAGAGAAATTAGCATTCAATTCTCTGGTAACAGCTCTGGTGAATATTCCTGCAGTCAGCATGTCAATTGCACGCTCCCTCAAAACATTGTTTTGGGTGAAAAATTGCACATTTTAGAGTGGTATTTTATTGTCCCCAGCACAAGGTGCACTTGTGTAATGTTCATTTAGTTTAATCAGCTTCTTGATATGCCATACATTCAAAAAAATTGTCATTTAGCAGATGCTCTTATCGAGAGCAACTTACAGTAGTGAGTGCATACATTTTTTCACACTGGTCCCACGTGGGAATCAAACCCACAACCTTGGCATTGCAAGCACCATGGTCTACCAATTGAGCCACACAAGGTAGATTGATTGTCTTGGCAAAATAAATTCTCACTAACAGGGATGTAAACAAATTTCAGCCCAACATTTTAGAGAAATAAGCTTTTTGTGCTTATGCCAAATTTTGGGGATCTTTAATTTCAGATCAGGAAACATGGGAGCAACACTTTACATGTTGCGTTTATATTTTTTTTCAGTGTACTTTGTTATATATATTAACTAAAGTAGACTCTTACCAGCTCTAACCACCCTGAGCTGTCTTCCATCCTGCAGTACCCACACTGTCTCTCAATTAGAGAAAGCGGCCCATGCAGTGTGTGTAAATGGGTATGTTAAATAGTATTTTCCAAGGTCAATAATGCTGTTAGGTGCACTGTTAGTACTGCAAGAATAATGTGAAGTGTTTGAAAATGTAAATGTAAAACAATTATTAATACAATATCTGAGTTTGGTTATTATATTTTGAAAGGACCACGGTTTGCCTAATCATGTAAGCTCTTTCTCCCTGTTGTTGGCTGACTAATTCCCTGCTATAACAAACCCGAGGAACATAACATAGTACATTTATTACACTGAATATTGCAGGCAGAGAGGCAAATAATGAATTGTCATACCGCGTCAATCTAACAGGGTCCGTGGAGATGCTTATTAAGATGAAATAGAGGTCTGTACACATTAACCACTGGGTAATGGACAGTTTCACACTGTATTGGAGGTGTCATGTCTGTGCAAGAGTACAGCTCCTCTCAGTTAGGACAGTAGGACATATTTGTAGGACATATTTGATGTCACTCCGGTCAGTGATGTGGCTACCTGGCACAGGGAGAGGAGTTGCCATATGATCATAGCCTCCAGCATAGTGACACATGTAGGCCAAGGAAGGATGGTGGGTGACACCTGCCCAGAAATTCCTACACAGCATGCTACATAGAAGTAGAGCAGATGGCTGCTGTCAAGAATGTGTTTGACACTCGTATCAAACTCACAGCACAGGTAGTCATCTACAGTAGTTAATACCTCTGGCCCCAGCCCTCTTTTAGCCACGAGACCTGTCTGTTCAGTAAGCTGTGTCCCGTCTCTCTCTGTGTCTGATTGGAGAAGCCAGGGAGAGAGAGAAGAGGACAGGTTGATGGCCTGGTCAGAGCAGCCCTGATGCTAGACACTCTAATGGAGGGAGGCATGGCTCAGACTGGAGTAATTGAGTGAAGAGACTGGTGACCTTCTCTCCTCAGGGAGGTAGCTAATGGAACAGGCATGCTCCCTGTCTACTGGTGGTGCTAAGACTAAGACTGGAGTCAGGAAGACGACGACAACAACAACAACAACAACAATGCAATGGGTGCACTATACACACACATACACATGGATTTTGTGTTGTATATATGTGGTAGTAAAGTAGGGGCCTGAGGGCACTTATTGTTTTGTCAAATCTGTTGTAAAATTTATTGTAATGGTTTTTAAATTGTATAACTGCCTTAATTTTGCTGGACCCCAGGAAGAATAGCTGCTGCCTTGGCAGGAACTAATGGGGATCCATAATAAATACAAATACAAATGGGATTGTCAACCGGCCAGGGCACATTATGGCCAGTAAAGTACATACAATTTATTTTGGCTTATTCTTCAATAGTGTATACTAAAAGATTACCTCTGAGGCTTGTCCCTCATGTGTGCCTGTGTATTGTGTGAGAAGAGACAAACAGACATAAATCATTTCATGCTTTGCATGTCTTTACAAAAAACCCAACTGACCCCACAAACACACTCCCTCTCACAGCCCTCAGTTGACAGCCCTCAGTGTGGTTTAAGTGTCCAGTACGACACGACGTGTAGCCTCTTTTCTTCTGATGATGTCCCTGCCAACTGGCTTTTCCACACTGAAATGGCCACGTTGTCTCTGGGGGAAAATAAAGAAGATTCTAAAGGTTTTGCTTTGCCTTGCCTTAATTTCATCCTGACTTTAAGGCAGGCAGGGAGGCAAGGGAACCTAAAAAAGGAGTGATTATGCAGCTCAGAGCTGACAGTGGGGGAGTAATGGAAGGATCAATGGAAAAGTGTATTTGACGAAATTATTGTGCTGATTGCTTGTGCTTAAATCACCCTCTGTTCTGTTCCCACAGTATCTAGAGAATCTCTGAGTGCTCACCATGTGTCTGTCTTTCTTATGTTGAGTCACGTTGGATGGCTCTGATCCAACTGCTCTGCTATAGTTGGTGCAGATGCATACACTCTACAACGATGGTGATAATGACAATTTCCTTCAAGTAGCCTACTTACACATACATATAATTCTACATGATCATTATCATAATACACATATATGACATCAGATTTAGAGTTAAACTGTCCTAAAACACTATTCAATTCAAGGGGCTTTATTGGCATGGGAAACATATGTTAACATTGCCAAAGCAAGTGAAGTAGATAATATGCAAAGTGAAATAAACAATAAAAATTAACAGTAAACATTACACTCACAGAAGTTCCAAAAGAATAAAGACATTACAAATGTCATACTATGTATATTTTTACAGGGTTGTAACGATGTACAAATGGTTAAAGTACAAAAGGGAAAATAAATAAGCATAAATATGGGTTGTATTTTCAATGGTGTTTGTTCTTCACTGGTTGACCTTTTCTTGTGGCAACAGGTCAAAAATCTTGCTCTGTGATTACACACTGTGGTATGTCACCCAGTAGATATGGGAGTTTATTAAAATCGGGTTTGTTTTCGAATTCTCTGTGGATCTGTGTAATCTGAGGGAAATATGTGTCTCTAATATGGTCATACATTGGGCAGGATGTTAGGAAGTGCAGCTCAGTTTCCATCTCATTTTGTGGGCAGTGTGCACATAGCCTGTCTTCTCTTGAGAGCCAGGTCTGCCTATGGCGGCCTTTCTTAATAGCAAGACTATGCTCACTGAGTCTGTACATAGTCAAAGCTTTCCTTAAGTTTGGGTCAGTCACAGTGGTCAGGTATTCTGCCACTGTGTACTCTCTGTTTAGGGCCAAATAGCATTCTAGTTTGCTCAGTTTTTTTGTTAATACTTTCCAATGTGTCAAGTAATTATCTTTTTGTTTTCTCATGATTTGCTTGGGTCTAATTGTGCTGCTGTCCTGGGGCTCTGTGGGGTGTGTTTGTGTTTGTGAACAGAGCCCCAGGACCAGCTTGCTTTGGGGACTCTTCTCCAGGTTCATCTATCTGTAGGTGATTAATTGTTATGGAAGGTTTGGGAATTGCTTCCTTTTAGGTGGGTGTAGAATTTAACAGCTATTTTCTGGATTTTGATAATTACCGGGTAACGGCCTAATTCTGCTCTGCATGCATTATTTTGTGTTCTACGTTTTACATGGAGGATATTTTTGCAGAATTCTGCATGCAGTCTTAATTTAGTGTTTGTCCCATTTTGTGAATTATTGGTTGGTGAGCAGACCCCAGACCTCACAACCATAAATGGCAATGGGTTCTATAACTGATTCAAGTATTTTTAGCCAGATCCTAATTGGTATGTCGAATTTTATGTTCCTTTTGATGGCATAGAATGCCCTTCTTGCCTTGTCTTTCAGATCGTTCACAGCTTTGTAGAAGTTACCTGTGGCGCTGATGTTTAGGCTGAGGTATGTATCGTTTTTAGTGTGCTCTAGGGCAACGGTGTCTAGATGGAATTTGTATTTGTGGTCCTGGCGACTGGATCTTTTTTGGAACATTATTTTCGTTTTACTGAGATTTACTGTCACGGCCCAGGTCTGGCAGAATCTGTGCAGAAGATCTAGGTGCTGTTGGAGGCCCTCCTTGGTTGGTGACAGAAGCACCAGATCATCAGCAAACAGTAGACATTTGACTTCAGATTCTAGTAGGGTGAGGCCGGGTGCTGCTGACTTTTCTAGTGCCCTCGCCAATTCATTGATATATATGTTGAAGAGGGTGGGGCTTAACCTGCATCCCTGTCTCACCCCACGGCCCTGTGTGAAGAAATGTGTGTGTTTTTTGCCTTTTTTAACCGCACACTTGTTGTTTGTGTACATGGATTTTATAATGTTGTATGTTTTTTCCCCAACACCACTTTCGGTCAATTTGTATAGCAGACCCTCATGCCAAATTGAATTGAAGGCTTTTTTGAAATCAACAAAGCATGAGAAGACTTTGCCTTTGTTTTGGTTTGTTTGTTTGTCATTTAGGGTTTGCAGGGTAAATACGTGATCTGTCATACGATAATTTGTTAAAAAGACAATTTGACATTTGCTCAGTACATTGTTTTCATTGAGGAAATGTACGAGTCTGTGTCACGCCCTGACCATAGAGAGATGTTTATTCTCTATGTTGGTTAGGTCGGGGTGTGATTAAGGGTGGGTTATCTAGGGGAATTATATATCTATGTTGGCCTGGTATGGTTCCCAATCAGAGGCAACTGTTTATCGTTGTCTCTGATTGGGGGATCATATTTAGGTAGCCATTTCCCCATTGTGCTTTGTGGGATCTTGACTATGTATAGTTGCCTGTGAGCATTATTGTAGCTTCACGTTGCGTTCTGTTCGTTTATTGTTTTGTTTTGCTTTGAGGTTCACATAGAAATAAAGATGTGGAACCCAGATCACGCTGCGCTTTGATCCAGTTATTATGACGATCGTGACAGTCTGCTGTTAATGATAATGAAGCGGATTTTTCCATAGTTGCTGTTGACGCATATCCCACGGTAGTTATTGAGGTCAAGTTTGTCTCCACTTTTGTGGATTGGGGTGATCAGTCCTTGGTTCCAAATATTGGGGAAGATGCCAGAGCTAAGGATGATGTTAAAGAGTTTTGGTATAGCCAATTGTATTTTGTTGTCTGTATATTTGATCATTTCATTGAGGATACCATCAACACCACAGGCCTTTTTGGGTTAGAGGGTTTTTATTTTGTCCTGTAGTTCATTCAAGGTAATTGGAGAATCCAGTGGGTTCCGGTAGTCTTTAATAGTTGATTCTAAGATTTGTATTTGATCATGTATATGTTTTTGCTGTTTGTTCTTTGTTATTTGTTATACACTCTCCATTGTATGGAAGGTTATACCATGACTGCATGTACTATAACCTATGGGAATAAGATTATTCACATTTTGTATTATTATTATTTTTATCTTCCACATTAGCAACCCTGATACTAACACAGATTACTATAACAGCACAGTTAGTACCACATATTACTATAACAGCACAGTTGGTACCACAGATTACTATAGTAGCACAGTTAGTACCACATATTACTCTAACAGCGCAGTTAATACCACAGATTACTATAACAGCACAGTTGGTACAACAGATTACTATAGTAGCACAGTTAGTATCACAGATTACTCTAACAGTGCAGTTAATACCACAGATTACTATAACTGCACAGTTAATACCACAGATTACTATAAAAGCACAGTTGGTACCACATATTACTATAGTAGCACAGTTAGTACCACATATTACTCTAAAAGCACAGTTAATACCACAGATTACTATAACAGCACAGTTGGTACAACAGATTACTATAGTAGCACAGTTAGTATCACATATTACTCTAACAGCGCAGTTACTACCACAGATTCCTATAACAGCATGGTTAGTACCACATATTACTCTAACAGCACCGTTAATACCACAGATTACTATAACAGCACAGTTAGTACCACAGATTACTATAACAGCACAGTTAGTGGCACAGATTACTATAGTAGCACAGTTAGTGGCACAGATTACTCTAACAGCCCAGTTAGTACCACATATTACAATAACAGCACAGTTAATACCACAGATTACTCTAACAGCACAGTTAGTACCACAGATTAATCTAACAGCACAGTTAGTACCACAGATTACTATAACAGCACAGTTAGTGGCACAGATTACTCTAACAGCCCAGTTAGTACCACATATTACTATAACAGCACAGTTAATACCACAGATTACTCTAACAGCACAGTTAGTACCACAGATTAATCTAACAGCACAGTTAGTACCACAGATTACTAACAGCACAGTTAATACCACAGATTACTAATAACAGCACAGTTAGTATCACTGATTACTCTAACAGAACAGTTAATTCTACAGATTACTAGAACAGTACAGTTAGTATCACAGATTACTCTAACAGAACAGTTAATAACACAGATTACTCTAACAGCACAGTTAGTATCACAGATTACTATAACAGTACAGTTGGTACAACAGATTACTATAGTAGCACAGTTAGTATCACATATTACTCTAACAGCGCAGGTACTACCACAGATTACTATAACAGCACAGTTAGTATCACAGATTACTATAACAGTACAGTTAGTATCACAGATTACTATAACAGCACAGTTAGTACCACAGATTACTATAACAGTACAGTTAGTATCACAGATTACTATAACAGCACAGTTAGTACCACAGATTACTATAACAGTACAGTTAGTATCACAGATTACTATAACAGCACAGTTAGTACCACAGATTACTATAACAGTACAGTTAGTATCACAGATTACTATAACAGCACAGTTAGTACCACAGATTACTATAACAGCACAGTTAGTACCACAGATTACTATAACAACACAGTTAGTATCACAGATTACTATAACAGCACAGTTAGTATCACAGATTACTATAACAGCACAGTTAGTATCACAGATTACTATAACAGCACAGTTAGTACCACAGATTACTATAACAGTACAGTTAGTATCACAGATTACTCTAACAGAACAGTTAATTCTACAGATTACTATAACAGTACAATTAGTATCACAGATTACTATAACAGAACAGTTAGTATCATAGATTACTCTAACAGAACAGTTAATTCTACAGATTACTCTAACAGAACAGTTAATTCTACAGATTACTCTAACAGCACAGTTAGAACCACGGATTACTATAACAGAACAGTTAGTATCACAGATTACTCTAACAGAACAGTTAGAACCACAGATTACTCTAACAGAACAGTTAGTATCACAGATTACTCTAACAGAACAGTTAATTCTACAGTTAACTATAACAGCACAGTTAGTATCACAGATTACTCTAACAGAACAGTTAGAACCACAGATTACTATAACAGAACAGTTAGTATCACTGATTACTCTAACAGAACAGTTAATTCTACAGTTAACTATAACAGCACAGTTAGAACCACGGATTACTATAACAGAACAGTTAGTATCACAGATTACTCTAACAGAACAGTTAATTCTACAGTTAACTATAACAGCACAGTTAGTATCACAGATTACTATAACAGAACAGTTAATTCTACAGTTAACTATAACAGAACAGTTAGTATCACAGATTACTCTAACAGAACAGTTAGTATCACAGATTACTCTAACAGAACAGTTAGTATCACAGATTACTATAACAGAACAGTTAGTATCACAGATTACTCTAACAGAACAGTTAGTATCACAGATTACTCTAACAGAACAGTTAGTATCACAGATTACTATAACAGAACAGTTAGTATCACAGATTACTCTAACAGAACAGTTAGTATCACAGATTACTCTAACAGAACAGTTAGTATCACAGATTACTATAACAGAACAGTTAGTATCACAGATTACTCTAACAGAACAGTTAGTATCACAGATTACTCTAACAGAACAGTTAGTATCACAGATTACTCTAACAGAACAGTTAGTATCACAGATTACTATAACAGAACAGTTAGTATCACAGATTACTCTAACAGAACAGTTAGTATCACAGATTACTCTAACAGAACAGTTAGTATCACAGATTACTATAACAGAACAGTTAGTATCACAGATTACTCTAACAGAACAGTTAGTATCACAGATTACTATAACAGAACAGTTAGTATCACAGATTACTCTAACAGAACAGTTACTATTCTTATTTTCATGTTTTTGTTTTACCTTGTGTTATTTTTGGTACTACATTGATATTGATTACTGCATTGTTGGGTTTGGAACATGCAAGGCACTGTACTGCACGTGACAATAACACTTGAAACTACGACTGCAGTTAATCTGAAAAGCACATAACTGCCTGGGATGCATACTTCTACTTGTGTCTGGCTGCTCTGCTCTACACAGCTAACAAAGACGGCAGCTGTGCTCGCCTGCAACAAATAAGAAAGCCTGTAGGTAAACAGATGAATAAGTGGATTTAGCCGGCAAGAAGGCTGTGAAAGATTGCTCTCTCCAGGATACTACCTCCTTATGCCATGTACAATACAGAGTTGCTGCCTAGCGCGTCTCTCCACAGCCAGAGTCGACAGTGACCGATGGACTGTCCCTTTCTCTCTTATCTGGGTCTCTGCAGCCCCACGTCGTCTGGCTACAGGCCCTTACACACACTCTTTCTCTGTTCGCACACAGCTCCCCTACACCCTCATACCGGAGAAGACTTGCCAGTGAAGTTTTGAAATATTTATTATCTATCGTCATGCAACATCACCGAGTGCCAAGTCAATCTCCTGGTTCAGTTACTGTACACAACCAATGCGTAGCACCTATCTGTGTAATGTACATCAAGTACAGTATGAATGCCAGAACACACTGCGGCTCTCAGGCCTTGTCAATGCCCTTGGATATCTTTGACTAGAGGAAGGATAGTGGCCAAAACTGTCAGATTTTTACATGCTGTCTCCCAGGTACCAACCAGCCCTGTTTCCTACCCTGCTTAGGGCTGGAAGTGTTTTGGCTGCTGATTTCTGCTGTTGGTATAACTTCTGCTCAGTCATACAAACATTGTGCATTGTTTTGAACCATGATACTGTATATATTCTAGAATCTTTAGTGTGAAAATATAACTCATTATGACAAGTTAATGTCTTTGTTGTGGTGTGCGGCCCGGCCCTTACTGGGGTGAAATAGAAGCTCTAAACTAACCTCAGCTAGTCGATTCCTTGTATCTTATGAAATGGAGGCCTTGACTCCTCTGTTCAGTTCAGGATCTTTGTGTTCAGCGTTTCTTGCCTTGGTAAATGTGCTTGTGTATTAGGAGATACTGTGCCAATTACTGTCTTCGGATTCTCTGTGTTGTATCCTTGGTTTCCTGCTCTTGTTTATCGCTCTAAGTCCCTTGCTCCCAGAGGGCTGTGACGCAGTTTGTCAGTGGAAAGGCACGGAGCTTGCGTTACAGATATATATTTTTTATAGAGTCTTATCAAACTACTGTCTCTCACTGGCTCTGCAGCCCTGCCAATTTGTCCTGACACTGTCACTCCTCGTCTACCTCTATCGCTCATCACCCATGGCTTCAGTTTACAGCCTGCTGTGTGTGAGTACTGTTGTGTGTGTGTGTGTGTGTGTGTGTGTGTGTGTGTGTGTGTGTGTGTGTGTGTGTGTGTGTGTGTGTGTGTGTGTGTGTGTGTGTGTGTGTGTGTGTGTGTGCGTGCGTGCGTGCGTGCGTGCGTGCGTGCATAACGAGTGTGTACTCGTGAATCCCACTGGGCACAGACATCAATTCAACGTCTATTCCACATTGGTTCAACGTAATTTAATTGGAATGACGTGAAAAAAACATTCATTCAACCGGTGTGTACCCAGTGGGAGGTGTTGCTGTGGGTTTTCCACTCTAAATATTTTCTTATGCTTCGTACTCACACTGTTTCTGCTCCGCTCCCTTTGTAACCCTGTTACACACCTCCCTCCTCTCCCTTTGTAACCCTGTTACACACCTCCCTCCTCTCCCTTTGTAACCCTGTTACACACCTCCCTCCTCTCCCTTTGTAACCCTGTTACACACCTCCTCTCCCCTTTGTAACCCTGTCACACACCTCCCTCCTCTCCCTTTGTAACCATGTTACACACCTCCCTCCTCTCCCTTTGTAACCATGTTACACACCTTCCTCCTTCTCCCTTTGTAACATTGTTACACACCTTCCTCCTCTCCCTTTGTAACCCTGTTACACATCTCCTCTCCCCTTTGTAACCCTGTTACACACCTCCTCTCCCCTTTGTAACTCTGTTACACACCTCCCTCCTCTCCCTTTGTAACCCTGTTACACACCTCCTCTCCCCTTTGTAACCTTGTTACACACCTCCTCTCCCCTTTGTAACCCTGTTACACACCTCACTCCTCTTCCTTCTCAATGTTTTCCTGTTGACTTTCACAACTCTCACCACCCCCATCACTTATTCTCTGTCTGCCTGTCTTTCTACTCTTCCCTTCTCCTTCTCCATCCTTAATTTTCATTATAATTCTCCATCTCGTTGTCCTTACTCCCTATTTTCTCAACTGATCTCTCCCTTACTCTCCCTCTCCACTCTTCCTTCCCCACCCCTTCCTCATTATTTCACCTCTCTCTCTCTCTCTCTCTCTCTCTCTTTCTCTCTCTCTCTCTCTCTCTCTCTCTCTCTCTCTCTCTCTCTCTCTCTCTCTCTCTCTCTCTCTCTCTCTCTCTCTCTCTCTCTCTCTCTCTCTCTCTCTCTCTCTCTCTCTCTCTCTCTCTCTCTCTCTCTCTCTCTCTCTCTCTCTCTCTCTCTCTCTCTCTCTCTCTCTCTCTCTCTCTCTCTCTCTCTCTCTCTCTCTCTCTCTCTCTCTCTCTCTCTCTCTCTCTCTCTCTCTCTCTCTCTCTCTCTCTCTCTCTCTCTCTCTCTCTCTCTCTCTCTCTCTCTCTCTCTCTCTCTCTCTCTCTCTCTCTCTCTCTAGTGTTGCTGCGTGAGGAGGTGGCCCAGCTGCAGGAAGAGGTGCACCTGTTGCGGCAGATGAAGGACATGTTGAGTAAGGACCTGGAGGAGACCCAGGGCCAGGGAGGCTGCTCCTCCCACCTCCTCTCTGACACTGAGCTCCGCGTGCAGATGGGAGACAAGGAGCAGGAGCTGGACCGCGTCAAGGAGGCCTTACAAGGTCAGGGGGAACCCTGTGGTGCTCACCTATTACCCTGCTAGTCCTTCCTGAGCCCTACCTCGCTCTCCTACCCTACAGTCCTAGCTGAGTCCTACCCTGATAGTACTACCTGAGTCCTACCCTCCTATCCTATCCTACTGTCCTACCATAGTCATACCTTACTTTTCTACCTTGCTAGTCCTACCTGAATCCTACCCTACTGTCCTACCCTGCTGGTCCTAGCTGAGTTGTACCATACTTTCCTACCTGAGTCCTACCCTACTGTCCTATGAGTCCTATTCTACTGTCCTACCTGAGTCATACCCTACTGTCCTACCCTGCTAGTCCTACCTGAGTTCTACCTTACTGTCTTACCTGAGTTATACCCTATTTTCCTACCTGAGTCATACCCTACCGTCCTACCTTGCTATTCCTACCTGAGTCGTACCCTACTGTCCTACCGGAGTCCTACCCGATTGTCCTACCTGAATCATACCCAACTGGTCTACCTTGCTATTCCTACCTGAGTCCTGCCCTTACTGTACTACCTTGCTATTCCTACTATCAGTTTCTCAGTCAACACTCGATCAGTCAATCCCTTTAAAACATGTATCTGACCTAAATGCGTCTGGTATGCCCCATATGTTTATCAGTGAAGGCTCCTCAGAGGAGGAAGGGGAGGACCAATCTCCTCAGTGAATTTCAGAAAAATAATCAAATAAAATGTCAAATGTTATCATTTTTTAGAGAAAACTAAATAAAAACTAAATATATTCACGTCATCAAACAATTGATTAAAACACACTGTTTTGCAATGAAGGTCTACAGTAGCCTCAGCAGCACTCTGTAGTGTAGCACAATGGTGTAGCCGGAGGACAGCTAGCTTCTGTCCTCCTCTGGGTACATTGACTTCAATACAAAACTGAGGAGGCTCATCATGGTTCTCACCCTCTGACAGTACCCCCCCAAAGGTGCTGACTCCGGCCGCAAAACCTGACTCTAAAGGGGTCCGGGTGGGCTTCCTTTACGGCGGTGGCTCTGGTGCGGGACGTAAACCCCCCTCCGCCTCTGGCGGCGCCTCTGGTGCGGGGACCCTCGCCGCCGACCCCTACCTGGGGACCCTCGTAGCGGGCCCCGGACTGGACACCCTCGTTGCGGGCCCCGGACTGGGCACCCTCGTTGCGGGCCCCGGACTGGGCACCCTCGTTGCGGGCCCCGGACTGGGCACCCTCGTTGCGGGCCCCGGACTGGGAACCCTCGTTGTGGGCCCCGGACTGGGAACCCTCGTTGCGGGCCCCGGACTGGGCACCCTCGTTGCGGGCTCCGGACTGGAGGCCGTCGCTGGAGGCTCCGGACTGGAGAACGTCGCTTGAGGCTCCGGACTGGAGGCTTCGTGCCATGGATCATCACTGGAGGCTTCTTGCCCTGGATCATCACTGGAGGCTTTTTGCCATGGATCATCACTGGAGGCTTGTTGTGATGGATCATCACTGGAGGCTTCGTGCCATGGATCATCACTGGAGGCTTCTTGCCATGGATCATCACTGGAGGCTTCGTGCCATGGATCATCACTGGAGGCTTCGTGCCATGGATCATTACTGGAGGGAGGAGACGTATGGGCAGTCTGGTACGTTGAGATGCCACAGGGCTCACCAGGCTTGGGAGACATACGGGAGGATTAGTTCTAGGCGCAGGCACAGGACTCACCAGGCTGGAGAGACATACAGGAGGCCCTGTCCTAGGCAGAGGCACCGGATACACTGGGCCGTGGAGGCGCACTGGAGGTCTTGAGCGTAGAGCCTGCACAACCCGTCCTGGCTGGATGGTTATTTTCGCCCTGCAGATGCGGGGCGCAGGCACAGGACGCACTGGGCTGTGCAAAAGCACCGGAGACACAGTGCGCAGAGCCGGCGCAGGATATCCCGGGCTGTAGAGACGTACTGGCGGCCAGATGCGCTGAGCCGGCATCCTCCGACCTGGCTGGATGCCCACTCTAGCCCGGCTGATTCGGGGAGCTGGAAGGTAGCGCACTGGGCTGTGCACGCGCACTGGAGACACCGTGCGCTCCACCGCATAACACGGTGCCTGACCAGTACGACGCTCGCCACGGTAAGCACGGGAGGGAGTTGGCTCAGGTCTCCAACCTGACTCAGCCACACTCCCCGTGTGCCCCCCAAAAAAATATTTGGGGAGCTGCCTCTCGGGCTTCCTTGCTAGCCGAGTCCCTTTGTAACGCTGCCGCTCTGCTCTTGCTGCCTCCAGTTCCTCCCGTGGACGGCGATACTCCCCAGCTTGCCTCCAGGGTCCCTTACCGTCCAGGATCTCCTCCCAAGTCCATGAATCCTGGACACGCTGCTCCTCCTTACCACCCTGCTTGGTCCGTTCTTGGTGGGAAGTTCTGTCACGGCCGTTAAAAGAAGAGGACCAAGGTGCAGCGTGGTGAGCGTGGATTTTCTCTTTATTTGGAAAAAAGACGCCGAACAAAACAACAAACACTACAAAAACAAACCGTGAAGCTAAAGGCTATGTGCCCTAAACAAAAGTCATCTTCCCACAAAGACAGGTGGAAAAAAGGGCTACCTAAGTATGGTTCTCAATCAGAGACAACAATAGACAGCTGCCTCTGATTGAGAACCACACCCGGCCAAACACAAAGAAATAGAAAACATAGAAATAAAGACACTAGAATGCCCACCCTAGTCACACCCTGGCCTAACCAAAATAGAGAATAAAAGCCTCTCTATGGCTGTGACACTGGCTGAAACAGAGAGGCATGCTACGTTAGCTAGCTGGCTATAGCTATCCGACACTGGAACTCTTCCAAGTCAAGGTACTGTAAGTTTTTGCTTTTATTATTTTATTGCCACCCGGGCCCACCGGTGTAACTGCTAAACTGCTGGCTGCTGACTTTACACTGTACTGCATGATAGCAGGTTTACTAACACGTTTGTTCTAGTAACTATGTCGACTATGACGTGAAAATTATGTAGGCTGTATGTAGCGGTTAGCGTTCATAATATGAAGGTTTGGCTTCAAAAGTCACAGACAGCTGATGTGTTGTGCGCTGAAGTCCACAAGCGAAAGGGAAAAGGTGAGAGGAGCAGAGTGCGTAGATAGATGAGAGAAGGGATTATTTATACAATGAGCTGTTTGTATGTGGCTTCTATGAAAGTGAACTGTATTTGCGTGTGATCAGTAGTGGTGGGGTGTCGACTCCAAAAATCCTGTCGTCGTGCACCACTACTGATCAGGGGTGTATTCATTACGCCAAATCTGTTGAAAAACATTTCTTAAATGGAAGCAAATGTAACGAAATGTGGATAAACATAACTGAATTTGTCTAATAGAAACTCTCGTTTGCAACTGTTAGACTACTGATTACACCCGAGATCAACTAGATGCAGGCAAGAGTGTGCAAGGTGGTATTGAATGTGTCACTGTCTGTCATCTTGATTACCACAAATTCTCTCAACCTGTTCACCTACGTTGGAAACTTACATTCATAGGCTAGGTTGTAGAAACCTCATGATGGGTACAGGGAGAATTTAAGTATCATGTAGTAGCCTAAACCTATCGCTGTTACATTGAGCTGGGTGAATGGAATTTGAATGTCAGTCATCCAATATGCTGTAATAGAAATAAGGCCATGTTCATTAAAACAGTTATAATCCTCCCTCATCTTAAACAGCCATGACCGCCACTGAAGTTTATCTACTGTATGTACTATGTGTGGTATAGAATTCTTATCTGTCATCTCTTCTTATCTGTCATAATAGTCTTGGTGTGTGTGTGTGTGTGTGTGTGAGGTAGACAAACACTACCGTTCAAAAGTTTGGGGTCACTTAGAAATGTCCTTGTTTTTGAAAGAAAATCAAATTTTTTGCTTTTCTTTCAAAAACAAGAGCATTTCTAAGTGACCCCAAACTTTTGAACTGTAGTGTATATAAGTCGATACTTTCTGCCTGATCTGTCCTTCCACAGTGTCAGTAATTAGATCTGTTCATCATTCTACTTGGCTCTAGTCTAGGCTCAGTTCCTTCAAGGTTGAGCTCCATAAATGGTAGCACACAGGCATTGCTTTAAGATATACAGGGCCTTCGGAAAGTATTCAAACCCCTTGACTTTTTTCATATTTTGTTAGGTTACAGCCTTATTCTAAAATTTATCAAATAGTTTTTTTCCCTCATCAATCTACAAACAATACCCCATAACGACAAAGCAAAAACTGGTTTGTAGAAATGTTTGCTAATTTATTTAAAATGAAAAACGGAAATATCACATTCACATAAGTATTCAGACCCTTTACTCAGTACTTTGTTGAAGGACCTTTGGCAGTGATTACAGCCTCGAGTCTTCTTGGGTATGACGCTACAAGCTTGGCACACCTGTATTTGGGGAGTTTCTCCCATTCTTCTCTGCAGATCCTCTCAAGCTATGTCAGGTTGGATGGGGAGCGTTGCTGCACAGTTATTTTCAGGTCTTTCCAGAGATGTTCGATCGGGTTCAAGATCGGTCTCTGGCTGGGCCACTCAAGGACATTCAGAGACTTGTCGCGAAGCCACTCATGCGTTGTCTTGGCTGTGTGCTTAGGGTTGTTGTCCTGTTGGAAGGTGAACCTTCGCCCCAGTCTGAGGCCCTGAGCACTCTGGAGCAGGTTTTCATCAAGATTCTCTCTATACTTTGCTCCGTTCATCTTTCCCTCGATCCTGACTAGTCTCCCAGTCCCTGCTGCTGAAAAACATCCCAGCATGATGCTTTTACTGAGGAGTGGCTTCCGTAAGGCCTAAATGGTGGGATGCTGCAGAGAGGGTTGTCCTTCTGGAAGGTTCCCCCATCTCCAAAGAGGAACTCTGTCAGAGTGACCATCAGGGTTCTTGGTCACCTCCCTGACCAAGGACCTTCTCCCCCGATTGCTAAGTTTGGCCGGGCTGCCGGCTCTAGGAAGAGTCTTGGTGGTTCCAAACTTCTTCCATTTAAGAAGGATGGAGGCCATTGTGTTCTTGGGGACTTTCAATGCTGAAGAACAATTTTAGTACTCTTCCCCAGATTTCTGCCTCGACACAATCCCATCTCAGAGCTCTACGAACAATTCCTCAACCTCATGGCTTGGTTTTTGCTCTGTCAACTGTGCGACCTTATATAGACAGGTGTGTGCCCTTCCAAATCATGTCCAATCAACTTAATTTACCACAGGTGGACTCCAATCAAGTTGTAGAAACATCTCATGGATGATCAATGGAGCACCTGAACTCATTTTCAAGTCTCATACCAAAGGATTTGAATACTTATGTAAATAAGTATATACCTGTTGAAGTCGGAAGTTTACATACACTTAGGTTGGAGTCATTAAAACTCGGTTTTCAAACACTCCACAAATTTCTTGTTAACAAACTATAATTTTGGCAAGTCGGTTAGGACATCTACTGTGCATGACACAAGTCATTTTTCCAGCAATTGTTTACAGACAGATTATTTAACTTATAATTCACTGTATCACAATTCCAGTGGGTCAGAAGTTTACATACACTAAGTTGACTGTGCCTTTTAACAGCTTAGAAAATTCCAGAAAATGATGTCATAGCTTTAGAAGCTTCTGATAGGCTAATTGACATCATTTGAGTCAATTGGAGGTGTACCTGTGGATGTATTTCAAGGCCTACCTTCAAACTCAGTGCCTCTTTGGTTGACATCATGGGGAAATCTAAAAAAATCAGCCCAGACCTCAGAAAAAAAATTGTAGACCTTCACAAGTCTGGTTCATCCTTGGGAGCAATTTCCAAACACATGAAGGTACCACGTTCATCTGTACAAACAATAGTACGCAAGTATAAACACCATGGGACCACGCAGGCATCATACCGCTCAGGAAGGAGACACGTTCTGTCTCCTAGAGATGAACGTACTTTGGTGCGAAAAGTGCAAATCAATCCCAGATCAACAGCAAAGGACCTTGCTTGAGGAAACAGGTACAAAAGTATCTATATCCACAGTAAAACGAGTCATATATCGACATAACCTGAAAGGCCGCTCAGCAAGGAAGAAGCCGCTGCTCCAAAACCGCCATAAAAAAGCCAGACTACGGTTTGCAACTGCACGTGGGGACAAAGATCGTACTTTTTGGAGAAATGTCCTCTGGTCTGATGAAACAAAAATATAACTGTTTGGCCATAATGACCATGGTTATGTTTGGAGGAAAAAGGGGGAGGCTTGCAAGCCGAAGAACACCATCCCAACCATGAAGCATGGGGTGGCAGCATCATGTTGTGGGGGTGCTTTGCTGCAGGAGGGACTGGTGCACTTCACAAAATAGATGGCATCATGAGGAAGGACAATTATGTGAATATGTTGAAGCAACATCTCAAGACATCAGTCAGGAAGTTGAAGCTTGGTTGCAAATGGGTCTTCCAAATGGACAATGACCCCAAGCATACTTCCAAAGTTGTGGCAAAATGGCTTAAGGACAACAAAGTCAAGGTATTGGAGTGACCGTCACAAAGCCCTGACCTCAATTCTATAGGAAATTGGTGGACAGAACTGAAAAAGCGTGTGCGAGCAAGGGGGCCTACAAACCTGACTCAGTTACACCAGCTCTGTCAGGAGGAATGGGCCAAAATTCACCCAACTTATTGTGGGAAGCTTGTGGAAGGCTACCCGAAATGTTTGACCCAGGTTAACAATTGAAAGGCAATGCTACCAAATACTAATTGAGTGTATGTAAACTTCTGACCCACTGGTAATGTGATGAAAGAAATAAAAGCTGAAATAAATCATTATCTCTACTATTATTCTGACATTTCACATTCATAAAATAAAGTGGTGATCCTAACCGACCTAAAACAGGGAATTTTTACTGGGATTAAATGTCAGGAATTGTGAAAAACTGAGTTTAAATGTATTTGGCTAAGGTGTATGTAAACTTCCGACTTCAACTGTATCAATAGTTTTCAGTCTGTGTTCGTGCACGACCTTCGACACACCCCTAATTTAACATATGGTCAAAAGCATCCCTTTAATGCATGTGCGGCATTAAATAGCCTACAACCACCTAACAAAAAAAAAATCTGTCTTCCGTGACTGAAATAGAGGTGTTAGTGTCAGAGGTTGAATACAACCAAAATGTTTTATTTGTCTCGGTCAATTGTGGTTTGACCAGTAAAAAATGTAAACATATCTACAAAGAGAAGACCATTAAGTCAATTAGGTGTGTAAGCAATGGCAAATGTGTTTCAAATAAGGAGGCAACACTCACCAATAAGCCATCAATCCTCAACAGCTCCCTACTGTAGGGTATAGGCCAGCATTTCTGTTCTACAGAATGAACGAGTCCCACCTGTCTCTAAAAACACACCCTGCACTTAAACCTTGTCTCAGAGCATTTTGTATTATTCAAATCAAATTAAATGTAGTTTGTCACATGCACAGAATACAACAGGTGTATGTATACCTTACTGTGAAATGCTTACTTACAAGTCCTTAACCAACAATACAGTTTAAAAATGTTTTTCTTTTTAGTTTATTTAGTAAATATTTTCTTCAGTTTTCTTAAATTAAAAGTGACACAATAAAATAACAATAATGAGGCTATATAGAGGGGGTACCTGTACCGGGTCAATGCGCAGGGGTACAGGTTAGTTGAGGTCATTTGTACAAGTAGGTAGGGGTAAAGTGACTATGCATAGATAATAAACAGCAAGTAGCAGCAGTGTAAAAACAAAGTGCGGGTCAATGTAAATAGTCTGGGTGGCCATTTGATTAATTGTTCAGCAGTCTTATGGCTTGGGGGTAGAAGCTGTTAAGGAGCCTTTTGGACCTAGACTTGGCGCTCCGGTACTGGTTGCCGTGCGGTAGCAGAGAGAACAGTCTATGAGTATTGACAATTTTTGGAGACTTCCTCTTACACCGGCTAGTATGTAGGTCCTGGATGGCAGAAAACTTGACCCCAAGTTGTACTGGGCCATACACACTACCCTCTGTAGCGCCTTACGGTCGGATGCCGAGCAGTTGCCATACCAGGTGGTGATGCAACCGTTCAGGATGCTCTCGAAGGTGGAGCTGTAGAACTTTTTGACGATCTGGGGACCCATGCCAAATCTTTTCAGTCTCTTGAGGGGGAACCAGGATAGTTTGTTGGTGATGTGGACACTCCTCCCTATAGGCTGTCTCATCGTTTCGGTGATCAGGCCTACCACCGTTGTGACGTCAGCAACCTTAATGATAGTGTTGGAGTTGTGCTTGGCCACGCAGTCGTGGTTGAACAGGGAGTACAGAAGGGGACTAAGCACGCACCCCTGAGGGGCCCCTGTGTTGAGGATCAGCGTGGCAGATGTGTTGGTGCCTACCCTTATCACCTGGGGGCGGCCCGTCAGGAAGTCCAGAATTCAGTTGTAGAGGGAGGTGTTTAGTCCCAGGGTCCTTAGCTTAATGATGAGCTTTGTGGGCACTATGGTGTTGAACGCTGAGCTGTAGTCAATGAACAGCATTTTCACATAGGTATTCCTTTTGTCCAGAGGTGTTCCTTTTGTTCCTTCTGTATGTAAATCCGAGACACTGCATTTAGTATGATACGTTACGTTTCGTATGGTATGTATTAATTTGTGGATGTCCATCACCCAACAGTGGTATGATATGTTACGAAATACAATTCGTATTATATGTTACGAATTTGCAAAACGTACTATATGTTACGAATTTGCAAAACGTATGAAATGTGATGAATTCTAGCTAGGTGGTTAACGTTAGCTAACTGGCCAATGTTAGCTAGGCTAGGGTTTAGGGTTAGGGGTCAGGGTTACGGTTAGGGTTAGGGTTATGGGAAGGGTTAGCTAAAAGGGTTAGGGTGAGGGTTAGCTAAAAGTGTTAGGGAAAGGGTTAGATAACATGCTAAGCAATTGCAAAGTAGCTTAAAAATAGTAAGTAGTTAAACAGTTGCTAATTAGCTAAATTGCTAAAGTTGTCAGTGATGAGATTCGAACTCACAACTGTTGGGTTGCTAGACCTTCGCGTAATACGCCCCCCATCCTACTTTACGTTTTTGCCTTAAATAACCATCTGTCTTGTGTAACCATACCAAACGTACTGTAACAAGCAAGATCAGACACCTGTCATTCCATTTTCCCATTATATCATTATTTTATAGTATTTCAACAATAGTTTAACTTTCACACGTGTCTCTAATTTAACAAATTAATGTACTTTGTATGAATTATTATCGTAACAAATGCACTGATGTGGTGAAATTATATATAGCCTGTCAAGGTATATTGCATGAATTCACCATGGAAATAATTATTAGGCTCACTCTCACAATTTCTCACATTTGTGACATATATTTTCCCCATTCTATGCTTGACAAGCAAATCCCTTACTTTACTACTTGGCACGGTACATACATGACTGTGCATACATTTATGCACACTCTCAAGCAAATGTTCATATTGGGCGCGTTTGAGTGGTAAGGCCAAAGTAGCCGACTGTAGACGGAAGTCAACAAGTAAAGTGGGCGAGGTACATATGCAAAGACAGCAAGTTGAACAACTTCTGCTGTTTCGAGGAAACACGACAATGGCATTCACCTTTGTTAAGTTGACGCTATTAAAATACCACTTCTCCTGCATGTAGCCAAATATGACCAACATGTTCCAAGCAATGAATATCGTGATGATACGGACATTAGAATCCAGCCCGAGCTCTTTCTAACAGTCACAAGACATGTTTTGTATTTTTGCTATGGTTTTCTGAAAATAGAACCAGTCAGTGAGTGCCCAGGCTACTAGAATGACAACATAAGAAATAAGTATTTTTGCATTATTTATGGTCTCATATTCTCTCAGTACAGGTTATTATGTATGGTCTCATAACCTCTCAATACAGGTTCGGAGTTATGGTCTCTTATACTGAAAAGAAAACCTTGACCCTGGAAGTTGGCTGTTTTAAACATGCTGCCTGTGTAGCCAATGACACTATGCCAAGCCTTCTTCGGGAGAAGACTAGTGAACATAGTGCCCACATCAGTCTGTGTGGTTACGTGTTTTGAATGACTAAGTGCCTCTCTACCACTTACCTTCTTAGATCCTTACATAATTTACTCTGTGGTGCTTCTTTGGCATCAGTGGTGGAAAAAGTAGCCAATTGTCATACTTGAGTAAAAGTAAAGATACCTTAATAGAAAATGACTCAAGTAAAAGTCAGTAACCCAATTAGATACTACTTGAGTATCAAAAGTACATGTTGATAAGTGTGTGAATTGGACCATTTTCCTGTCCTGCTAAGCATTCCAAATGTAACGAGTACTTTAGGGTGTCAAGGAAAATGTATGGAGTAAAAAGTACATTATTTTATTTAGGAATGTAGTGAAGTAAAAGTCAAAGTTGTCAAAACTATTAATAGTAAAGTAAAATAAAGATACCCCAAAAAACGGGGTAAAAGTACTTTACACCACTGTGTGTGTGTGTGTGTGTGTGTGTGTGTGTGTGTGTGTGTGTGTGTGTGTGTGTGTGTGTGTGTGTGTGTGTGTGTGTGTGTGTGTGTGTGTGTGTGTGTGTGTGTGTGTGTGTGTGTGTGTGTGTGTGTGTCTGTCTCTCTCTCTCCCCCACAGCTATGAAGTCTGACCGTAAGCGTCTGAAGATGGAGAAGGCAGACCTGGTGAACCAGATGCAGCAGCTGTACACCACACTGGAGAGCCGGGAGGAGCAGCTCCGAGACTTCATACGCAACTACGACCAGCACAGAAAGGTACAATCACATTTACTCTCAACTACGACCAGCACAGAAAGGTACACTCACATTTACTCTCAACTACGACCAGCACAGAAAGGTACACTCACATTTACTCTCAACTACGACCAGCACAGAAAGGTACACTCACATTTACTCTCAACTACGACCAGCACCGAAAGGTACAATCACATTTACTCTCAACTACGACCAGCACAGAAAGGTACACTCACATTTACTCTCAACTACGACCAGCACCGAAAGGTACAATCACATTTACTCTCAACTACGACCAGCACCGAAAGGTACAATCACATTTACTCTCAACTACGACCAGCACAGAAAGGTACACTCACATTTACTCTCAACTACGACCAGCACAGAAAGGTACAATCACATTTACTCTCAACTACGACCAGCACCGAAAGGTACAATCACATTTACTCTCAACTACGACCAGCACAGAAAGGTACACTCACATTTACTCTCAACTACGACCAGCACAGAAAGGTACACTCACATTTACGCTCAACTACGACCAGCACCGAAAGGTACAATCACATTTACTCTCAACTACGACCAGCACCGAAAGGTACAATCACATTTACTCTCAACTACGACCAGCACCGAAAGGTACAATCACATTTACTCTCAACTACAACCAGCACAGAAAGGTACAATCACATTTACTCTCAACTACGACCAGCACCGAAAGGTACAATCACATTTACTCTCAACTACGACCAGCACCGAAAGGTACAATCACATTTACTCTCAACTACGACCAGCACCGAAAGGTACAATCACATTTACTCTCAACTACGACCAGCACAGAAAGGTACAATCACATTTACTCTCAACTACGACCAGCACCGAAAGGTACAATCACATTTACTCTCAACTACGACCAGCACCGAAAGGTACAATCACATTTACTCTCAACTACGACCAGCACCGAAAGGTACAATCACATTTACTCTCAACTACGACCAGCACCGAAAGGTACAATCACATTTACTCTCAACTACGACCAGCACCGAAAGGTACAATCACATTTACTCTCAACTACGACCAGCACCGAAAGGTACAATCACATTTACTCTCAACTACGACCAGCACCGAAAGGTACAATCACATTTACTCTCAACTACAACCAGCACAGAAAGGTACAATCACATTTACTCTCAACTACGACCAGCACAGAAAGGTACAATCACATTTACTCTCAACTACGACCAGCACAGAAAGGTACAATCACATTTACTCTCAACTACGACCAGCACAGAAAGGTACAATCACATTTACTCTCAACTACGACCAGCACAGAAAGGTACAGTGCGCTCAACCCTGACCAGCACCGAAAGGTACAGTCACATTTACACTCAACTACGACCAGCACCGAAAGGTACAGTCACATTTACACTCAACTACGACCAGCACCGAAAGGTACAGTTACATTTACACTCAACTACGACCAGCACTGAAAGGTACAGTCACATTTACGCTCAACTACGACCAGCACAGAAAGGTACAGTGCACTCAACTACGACCAGCACAGAAAGGTACACTCACATTTACGCTCAACTACGACCAGCACAGAAAGGTACACTCACATTTACTCTCAACTACGACCAGCACAGAAAGGTACACTCACATTTACTCTCAACTACGACCAGCACAGAAAGGTACACTCACATTTACTCTCAACTACGACCAGCACAGAAAGGTACACTCACATTTACTCTCAACTACGACCAGCACCGAAAGGTACACTCACATTTACGCTCAACTACGACCAGCACAGAAAGGTACACTCACATTTACTCTCAACTACGACCAGCACAGAAAGGTACACTCACATTTACTCTCAACTACGACCAGCACAGAAAGGTACACTCACATTTACTCTCAACTACGACCAGCACAGAAAGGTACACTCACATTTACTCTCAACTACGACCAGCACAGAAAGGTACACTCACATTTACTCTCAACTACGACCAGCACAGACAGGTACACTCACATTTACTCTCAACTACGACCAGCACAGAAAGGTACACTCACATTTACTCTCAACTACGAGCAGCACAGAAAGGTACACTCACATTTACTCTCAACTACGACCAGCACAGAAAGGTACACTCACATTTACTCTCAACTACGACCAGCACAGAAAGGTACACTCACATTTACTCTCAACTACGACCAGCACAGAAAGGTACAATCACATTTACTCTCAACTACGACCAGCACAGAAAGGTACACTCACATTTACTCTCAACTACGACCAGCACAGAAAGGTACACTCACATTTACTCTCAACTACGACCAGCACAGAAAGGTACACTCACATTTACTCTCAACTACGACCAGCACAGAAAGGTACACTCACATTTACTCTCAACTACGACCAGCACAGAAAGGTACAATCACATTTACTCTCAACTACGACCAGCACAGAAAGGTACACTCACATTTACTCTCAACTACGACCAGCACAGAAAGGTACACTCACATTTACTCTCAACTACGACCAGCACAGAAAGGTACACTCACATTTACTCTCAACTACGACCAGCACAGAAAGGTACACTCACATTTACTATCAACTACGACCAGCACAGAAAGGTACAGTGCACTCAACTACGACCAGCACAGAAAGGTACACTCACATTTACTCTCAACTACGACCAGCAGCCGTGGGAAAAGTAGCCAATTGTAATACTTCAGTGAAAGTAAAGATACCTTAATAGAAAATTACTCAAGTAAAAGTCACCCAGTAGAATACTACTTGAGTAAAAGTCTAAAAGTATTTGGTATAAAATATACTTAATTTTCTTGTTTTTTTTATTTACGGATAGCCAGGGGCACACTCCAAATCTCAGACATAATTTACAAACAAAGCATGTGTGTTTAGTGAGTCCACCAGATCAGAGGCAGTAGGGATGACCAGGGATACTCTCTTGATAAGTGTGCGAATTGGACCATTGTTCTGTCCCACTAAGCATTCAAAATGTCTTAATTACTTTTGGGTGTCAGGAAAAATGTTTGGAGTAAAAAGTACATTTATTTTCATTAGGAATGTGGTGAATTAAAAGTTGTAAAAAATATAAATAGTGAAGTAAAGTACAGATACCCCCAAAAACCACTCAGATTTATGCTCAACTACAACCAGCACCAAAATGTACACTACATCCACTATACAGTAGCCAGATACTCTCCAAACTAGGATAAAATAGGATAACTAACACACCAGGGCTTCATTGAGCAGTCATGTGCTCACACACTGGTTTTAGGAAATGCTGGGAGTGTGAAGATTGACAGTATCTGTGTTCTGTACTGTAGGAGAGTGAGGATGCAGTGAAGGCCCTGGCTAAGGAGAAGGACGTGCTGGAGAGGGAGAAATGGGATCTGAGGAGGCAGACCAAAGAGGCCACAGAGCAGGCCTGCATCCTGCGCTCTCACATGGACATTAAGGAGAACCGCATCAAAGAGCTGGAGGCTGAACTCACCATGGTGAGACGTACACTCACACACACGCACACTGATTCACACACACATGAGCACATGCACACACCCACACACACACCAATATGCACTGACACCCACAGGTTTTGCTCTGAATTGGAATTCCTGCATTTTCTTCCTTGTTAAGGTACCCTTTAGAGTCTGTTGTCTTGCCTGACTGACAGATGGACTCATTATTCAGTCCATGTCCTTAATCCCTCTCCACTGCCAGACAACAGCAGTCAGCCAACAACAGCCAGTCAGTCCACCTACTCTGTGGGGCTCCTCTAACTCCTCACTACACACAGCAGTAGTAGCTGATAAGACTTCTCAGAGCTAGAATAGCCCATATCTCTGTCTCTGTCAAGTGCTCCCAGCCAGAGAATTATGCTAACCTTGATGGAATGATCTGTCCCATCTAATCCCACACATATTTCAACACACCCTGCAATTCCAAACATGTGCCTACACCTATAGGTGTAGCAGTGCTCCTATGTGTATACACACTGAGTGTACAAAACACTCAGAACACCTTCCTAATATTGAGTTGCACCCCTTTTTGCACTCAGAACAGCCTCAATTCACCAGGGCATGGACTCTACAAGGTGTCGAAAGCGTTCCACATGGATGCTGGCCCATGTTGACTCCAATGCTTCCCACAGTTGTGTCAAGTTGGCTGGATGTCCTTTGGGTGGTGGACTATTCTTGATACACACAGGAAACTGTTGAGCGTAAAAAAAACAGCAGCATTACAGTTCTTTACTCAAACCAGTTCGCCTGGCACCTACTCTCATACCCCATTCAAAGGCACTTAAATCTTTTGTTTTGCCCATTCCCGCTCTGAATGGCGAACATACACAATCCATGTCTCAATTGTCTCAAGGCTTAAATTCTTCTTTAGCCTGTCTCTTCCCTTCATCTGCACTGATTGAAGTGGATTTAACATGTGACATCAATGAGGGATCATAGCTTTCACCTGGATTCACCTGATCAGTCTATGTCATAGAAAGAGCCGCAAAGAGCAGGTCTATGTAAAGGAAAGAGCAGGTGTTTGTACACTCAGTGTATGTGTGTATGGTGCATCAGTGCATACATGCCTCTAAGCATGTACTGTATGTGCGTGTGTCTGTACCACTGTATCTTACCGCCCTGTGTGTGTATTTATGGCAGGCAAAACAGTCCCTGGCCACGCTGACTAAGGACGTGCCGAAGCGCCAGTCCTTGGCCATGCCCTCAGAGCCGGTGGTGAACGGCAGTCAGGAGTGGGCGATGCAGGGAGACCTGCCCCTCACCGCTGCCATCCGCCAGAGCCAACAAACACTCTACCACGGACACACTGTGGACCGCCAGGGTAGGCAGTGGTGTAAAGTACTTAAGTAAAAATACTTTAAAGTATTACTTAAGTAGTTTTTTGGGGTATCTGTACTATACTATTTATATTTTTGACAAATTTTACTTTTACTTCACTACATTCCTAAAGAAAATAATGTACATTTTACTCCATAAATTTTCCTTGACACCCAAAAGAACTCATTACATTTTGAGTGCTTAGCAGGACAGGAAAATGGTCCCATTCATGCACTGATCAAGAGAACATCCCTGGTCATGGACTCACTAAACACACATGTTTCCTTTGTAAATGATGGCTGGATGTTGGAGTGTGCCCCTGGCTATCCGTAAAAAAAGAAAATGGTGCCGTCTCTTTTGCTTAATACAAGGACTTTGAAATTATTTATACTTTTACTTTTGATACTTACGTATATTTAAAACCAAATACTTTTAGTATTTTACATTTTAAGTATGGATGGTCCTGGTTACCGAACCTACCTGGTGTTGCAAGCACCATTGCTCTGTCAACTGAGCTACAGAGGACCACTCTCTCACACACACAAACAAACAGCACAACCATTACAGTGGCTCAGTGTGAGGTGACTAATGTGTGTGTCTCTCCTCTCCAGCGGTGGTCAGGGTCAGTCCCTGTCACTCCCGCCAGCCCTCTACCATCTCGGACGCGTCAGCAGCTGATGGGGATCGGTCGTCCACCCCCAGTGACATCAACTCCCCCCGCCATCGGACACACTCCCTCTGTAATGTAAGAGCTGCCTGGCACCCCCGACCAAGTAATCACACCTCCGCAATTCTCTATAAGTACCTTTACTCCTCTTTGTTCCGTCTGTCTGTCTGTTTGTCTGTCTTTACCTGCTCTTTCAGTTGGTTTGGTTCTGTTGCAGTATTGGTTATTATAGTTCTGTGATTGAATCTGCAAGTCGTTTGAGTGAGAATCTCCTGTTTCATTGACTAACCCGAATGTCTGTCTGTCCTCTGCACTCTCTCTCTCTGTCCTACTCCCCTCTGCCCCTTTCACTCTCTTTCCTCTCTCCCCCCTACTGCCCTCTCCTTCCCCTGGCCTAGTCTATGGAGGACCTGGAGGACCAGAAGCGTAAGACTAAGAAGAAGGAGAAGATGTGTCTGGGCTCCCTCTCCCGGGTGTTTGCTCGGGGCAAGCAGCGCAAGTCAATGGACCCGGGCCTGTTTGATGGTACATCCATCCCTGATTATTACATAGAGGAGGATGCCGACTGGTGATGGTGTGTGTGGATTTATGTGTGGTTGTGTGCATGCGGATGTGCGTGTCTGTCTCTGTCTCTCTCTGTGCGTGTGTGTGTGTGTTTGACCATGTGCATGCGTGCGGGTGTGTTGCCGTATGTGCCCACAAGAAAAACCTGAGACAACTGCTGCCCCCAGAAAATGTATATTATCCTCAAAAATGTATGTATGTAAATTAAATATATATTTATAGATGTACATGTATGCATATGTATATATGTTTACATGCATATAAATATATACATGAGATAATTATGTGTGGACATGTTCATGCTATGTAATCTTTTATTTATCTTAATATATATGTGTTTTCTATAAGTGGAGACATGAAGGACTGGTGTGAATATGTTAATAGTAGTAAATCGGCACCTAGTGTTTGTAAATGTCTTTTGTCTATCAACTGTTTTATTTTATAGTTGCTTATATCATACTTTTTTTATTTAGAATTTTCCCATCCCCACTTAGTTGGCCAATTCTTTATATTCTCATGAAGATATGAATGAGGAATACCCTCCACATTGTGAATGGAGAAGAAGCACACTAGTATAACCCATGATGTTATCCACGAACAGAAGAACACTGGACCCGTGGTATCATTTAGTGATCAACATTGAAGTCTATGGAAAGACCATGTTTCTTATAGTGAAACTGAAAGAAAATGATAAGAATATGACAATCAGAAGGACATTTGATATTCCGGTTAACAATGGACAAGAAACATCCCACTGTACAGCAACAGTAAGGAGTTTGTGACACTGTAGTGTAGAACAAGTGAAACTGCTACAGCTGGGGGGAGCCGGCCTTATTGCTTATTCTGTCATAATGGATAAAAGGGGAGGAACAACACATTTAAATAGCTCATTGGGCAGCATCAACAAAAAGGATAGCCTTATAGAGGATGATGCTGTGAGTACCAGAGTGTCTGATGTGAATAGTGTGCTTTGTATAGATACATGTTTAGGAGAATAGGAATGTTAGATCGGTAGAGGATTGATATGTGCTTGTTTGTGTAGGCCTCCTGCTCTGTTCTACCCATGCTGAATGTTTCTGATAGACACTGACCGTTACAATCGGATCAATTGTTAAAGAATTATGGTACCCTGCCAGGCCTGTAGATGTGTTAAATCGATCCATATGCATTTCTCAGACTGAAAGCTGAAAACCAAAATAAGGTTTCAAAAACAATGGTAGTAAAAAAGTAGAAAACACACAAATGTATCAATGTATCTGATACACACACACGGTTTGAAAGCATTTTAAAGTGCCAAAGGTTCAAGTTAAATCTTTAACAAAACAAAGTCAGAGTAGATGTGTGTCACTGCCTTGTAAGATCGCTTTTGTCCTTATTGAGTTTAAAATGGACAACTATCTAACGTGCCAACGGTAAGCATAGGACTGTGCAGTAAAACCCCTGCATGATTACCTCTGCTGCTTTGGTTAGGAATCCATTAGTTAGCAGTGAAATGAGCAACCTCAAGCATCCTCATATTCCCTAAACTCCAAAACATAACCCGTTCCCATTTTCATTCTCTTGCATCATTCTGGATGCAATGACAGTTTTTGTTTTGCTCTTTACCATACAACCCTCCTAATTTCTTACATTTGTGATTATGATGATAATTTGTTTCATGTTTTGTAATTTAGGAGATGTTGCATAAAAGAGAAAATCTTTCAAAGTATTTTATTTAAAGAACAAGAAGTAACTTCAAGGGTAAGATAACCTGACCTGTCTTCAAATGTTGGCAGAGGATGAGGAGCTTTAACATCTTCAAAAATGAATATGATAAATGATTCAAATAAAATCATATTTTAAAATTAAACCAGCAACTAAATAACCATGTGGTGTTATTCTGTTCGATGTGTAATCTGTTCTTGTGTCTTGGTGTCTCTTTCCCTCTCAGGGGGCATGAATCCCTCCATCCCCCAAAAATAACTCCTCATCTGTGAATTACCAAGTGTCTGTTTCCACACTGTGGAGATCATTCATAAAACTATGCTCCTGAAGGAAAATGACCTCCTGCGCTGTCTTTTGAAAACCTACTGAAAAATTCATAGATTGTATTTATGTAGGCCTCACTCTCAGCATGTGAACAAGGCAGAAGACACACTTGCTAATCCTCCTGGATTTTGCCGCTTACTTATTTGTTTAAGACTTGGATAAACAGGTGGTAAATTCACAGCAGCAGTTAGTTTTATGAATAATGTGACCCATGTATTTTTAATGTGTCTCAATCTCTAATATTTGCCTATAGTGACAAAAAAATCATTCCATCCCCACAAGATCATTCAAACTCAACCATTTAACTGCAAACCTTAACCCTACTCACACAGTATTCACTGAACACTAGAACTAAAGAAAGGTCTGTCTTTATGAAATGCATACTAATAGTTTTCATTGTACCATTTAAAAATGTTTTCCTGGATTTATCAGTGCTTAAGTCACCTGCCCAGATGTGGCACCTGTTCTCAATCTGTAATATCCAATTTGTAGTGTGATGAGTTATTCTGTAATGTCATCATATTATGGCATCTAATAAGTCATCTGTCAGATAATAGAGACCTTAATAATACTCTGCTGTGGTGAATTACTCTGGCACCATCTAACGGCTGTATAGAGCAGTGACTGACTGTTCATACTAGTGCCAAAGCTGTTTTATGCTTTCTTGGTCCTGTCCATGTGTGAGACCCTCTGCCATTCAATTGATAATACTGCTGTCATGAAATGACATTAGATGTTAGCTGCGGGGGACATAATTCCAGGTTGATGAGTTGCCAAACAATCCAATAGGTTTCAGTAGACGGTAAATATTGTAGCCATGTCAATGTTTCAGAGGGATGTTAGTAATATCCTAGGTATACAGTGATATATATATCCTCCTCCCTTTTCTACAGTTAAAGGCCCAATGCAGCCGTTTTTATACCAATATCAAATCATTTCTGGGTACCTTTAATACATTTCCATTAAAATGGGCAAAAGTATCTTTTTAGCATGAAACTATTTTTAAAAGCAATAATTTTGCTGGGACTGTCTGGGAGTGGTCTGTGTGGAGAGGGGAAAACCGAAAACTAGCTGTTATTGGCAGGGAAGTTTGGAACTCTTTGTTATTAGTTTATTAACCAATTTAGCGTATGGCGTTGACACCATGGAAAGCCGAAACTCTCGCCCATGCAAACCTGCTGATAAGAAGATCCTGTGTAGATTGTATTTTCACCTAGCAACCATCAGAAAATAACACTGATCAAAAGTGTTTACACTTTTAAAGTGTTAGTTTCATCACCTGTTGTACAATATGATATAAAACACTGCACTGGGTTGATTTTGACTGCACTGGGCCTTTAAATTTGAGTTGGATGAGTCATTTTTGCCTCTCAATTCCTTTGACCCCAAACCCCTCCCGTCCTGTACTCCTACTTCCCCTGACCAATCCTGACAGACTCTGACAGCCTCTCCAGCCTATCGACACAACAGCACAGCCTATCAGATGGAGAGGAGCAGCTGGACCGCCTCCAGCAGGCGGAGCTCACTCGGAACATGCCCATGTCACTGTGGAAGGCAGGGGCAGTACAAGCCTGGCTGGAGGTTGTCATGGCAATGCCCATGTATATCCGTGCTTGCACGGAAAACGTCAAAAGTGGCAAGGTACGGCCTCTACGCTTCAACATGTAACAAGTACACATCCACTTTAAGCCTAATTTCAGGACTTGTTTTTATACAACCTGTAACGATGGTAATATTATTTCTAAGAATCCCTCGTCCTCCCAGTAAAACAGGAATTTCAGCTTCCTCATAGCATCTGCATTAAATGTAGTATTCCCTCGTCCATGCTTGCATGTGTGTGTGTGCCTTAGTGTAAGAGTGACTTTCAGTGCAGGTGTATATTGATAAGAGTGCTCTGGATGGGTGTCCCCTGGTTACAGGTGCTGCTGGGGCTGACAGACGAGGACCTGGAACTGGGACTGGGTATCAGTAAGCCCATGCACCGCAGGAAGCTACGCCTCGCCATTGAGGACTACAGGGAGGCAGAGGCTGGCCAGGGGTAAGCTGCAACACACACACACACACAACACACACACACACACATTACTAAGTGTGACCGCCTAAACTTTCAGGCTATCAAAGGCTGCAGAAATGGACCATCACTGGGTTGCCAAATCTTGGTTGAGTGATGTCGGGTTGCCACAGTATTCCCAAGCCTTCCAAAATCAACTGGTGGATGGTCGGGTGCTCAACTCCCTCAGCCGACGAGACCTAGAGAGACTCCTGAACGTCACCACAGAGTCCCACCAAAACAGCCTGCTCCTGGCTATACAGCTCCTGCAACTGATCAACTTCAACAAAGAGGTCAGAACTGTAGTCATATTACCAATACTGTGACATTAGAGTGACCACTCAGCCTCTCCTCACTGTGTACTTGTGTTGCTGTGGTTAGAATTGTAACAGTACAGTACTGTAACCGTATAGTAACATTACCGTATTGTAACCGTATAGTAACAGTACTGTATTGTAACCACATAGTAACAGTACCGTATTGTAACCATATAGTAACAATAGCGTATTGGAACCGTATAGTAACAATAACGTAGTGTAACCGTATAGTAACAATAACGTAGTGTAACCACATAGTAACAATAGCGTATTGTAACCATATAGTAACAATAACGTAGTGTAACCGTATAGTTTCAGTACTGTATTGTAACCACATAGTAACAGTACTGTATTGTAACCATATAGTAACAATAGCGTATTGGAACCGTTTAGTAACAATAACGTAGTGTAACCGTATAGTAACAGTACTGTATTGTAACCGTATAGTAACAATAGCGTATTGTAACCATATAGTAACAATAACGTAGTGTAACCGTATAGTAACAATAACGTAGTGTAACCGTATAGTAACAATAGCGTATTGTAACCGTATAGTAACAATAACGTAGTGTAACCGTATAGTAACAATAACGTATTGTAACCGTATAGTAACAATAACGTATTGTAACCGTATAGTAACAGTACTGTATTGTAACCATATAGTAACAATAACGTATTGTAACCGTATAGTAACAATAACGTAGTGTAACCGTATAGTAACAATAACGTAGTGTAACCGTATAGTAACAATAACGTAGTGTAACCGTATAGTAACAGTACTGTATTGTAACCATATAGTAACAATAGCGTATTGGAACCGTATAGTAACAATAACGTAGTGTAACCGTATAGTTTCAGTACTGTATTGTAACCATATAGTAACAATAGCGTATTGGAACCGTATAGTAACAGTACTGTATTGTAACCATATAGTAACAATAACGTAGTGTAACCGTATAGTAACAATAACGTAGTGTAACCGTATAGTAACAGTACTGTATTGTAACCGTATAGTAACAATAGCGTATTGTAACCATATAGTAACAATAACGTAGTGTAACCGTATAGTAACAATAACGTATTGTAACCGTATAGTAACAATAACGTATTGTAACCGTATAGTAACAGTACTGTATTGTAACCATATAGTAACAATAACGTATTGTAACCGTATAGTAACAATAACGTAGTGTAACCGTATAGTAACAATAACGTAGTGTAACCGTATAGTAACAATAACGTAGTGTAACCGTATAGTAACAGTACTGTATTGTAACCATATAGTAACAATAGCGTATTGGAACCGTATAGTAACAATAACGTAGTGTAACCGTATAGTTTCAGTACTGTATTGTAACCATATAGTAACAATAGCGTATTGGAACCGTATAGTAACAGTACTGTATTGTAACCATATAGTAACAATAACGTAGTGTAACCGTATAGTAACAATAACGTAGTGTAACCGTATAGTAACAGTACCGTAGTGTAACTGTATAGTAACAGTACTGTATTGTAACCGTATAGTAACAATAACGTAGTGTAACCGTATAGTAACATTACCGTATTGTAACCGTATAGTAACAGTACCGTATTGTAACCGTATAGTAACAATAACGTAGTGTAACCGTATAGTTTCAGTACTGTATTGTAACCATATAGTAACAATAGCGTATTGGAACCGTATAGTAACAATAACGTAGTGTAACCACATAGTAACAGTACTGTATTGTAACCGTATAGTAACAATAGCGTATTGGAACCGTATAGTAACAGTACTGTATTGTAACCGTATAGTAACAATAACGTAGTGTAACCGTATAGTAACAGTACTGTATTGTAACCGTATAGTAACAATAACGTAGTGTAACCGTATAGTTTCAGTACTGTATTGTAACCATATAGTAACAATAGCGTATTGTAACCGTATAGTAACAATAACGTAGTGTAACCACAAAGTAACAGTACTGTATTGTAACCATATAGTAACAATAGCGTATTGGAACCGTATAGTTTCAGTACTGTATTGTAACCACATAGTAACAGTACTGTATTGTAACCACATAGTAACAGTACTGTATTGTAACCATATAGTAACAATAACGTATTGGAACCGTATAGTAACAATAACGTAGTGTAACCGTATAGTAACAATAACGTAGTGTAACCGTATAGTAACAGTACCGTAGTGTAACTGTATAGTAACAGTACTGTATTGTAACCGTATAGTAACAATAACGTAGTGTAACCGTATAGTTTCAGTACTGTATTGTAACCATATAGTAACAATAGCGTATTGGAACCGTATAGTAACAGTACTGTATTGTAACCATATAGTAACAATAACGTAGTGTAACCGTATAGTAACAATAACGTAGTGTAACCGTATAGTAACAGTACCGTAGTGTAACTGTATAGTAACAGTACTGTATTGTAACCGTATAGTAACAATAACGTAGTGTAACCGTATAGTTTCAGTACTGTATTGTAACCATATAGTAACAATAGCGTATTGGAACCGTATAGTAACAGTACTGTATTGTAACCATATAGTAACAATAACGTAGTGTAACCGTATAGTAACAATAACGTAGTGTAACCGTATAGTAACAGTACCGTAGTGTAACTGTATAGTAACAGTACTGTATTGTAACCGTATAGTAACAATAACGTAGTGTAACCGTATAGTAACATTACCGTATTGTAACCGTATAGTAACAGTACCGTATTGTAACCGTATAGTAACAATAACGTAGTGTAACCGTATAGTTTCAGTACTGTATTGTAACCATATAGTAACAATAGCGTATTGGAACCGTATAGTAACAATAACGTAGTGTAACCACATAGTAACAGTACTGTATTGTAACCGTATAGTAACAATAGCGTATTGGAACCGTATAGTAACAGTACTGTATTGTAACCATATAGTAACAATAACGTAGTGTAACCGTATAGTAACAGTACCGTATTGTAACCGTATAGTAACAATAACGTAGTGTAACCGTATAGTTTCAGTACTGTATTGTAACCATATAGTAACAATAGCGTATTGTAACCGTATAGTAACAATAACGTAGTGTAACCACATAGTAACAGTACTGTATTGTAACCATATAGTAACAATAGCGTATTGGAACCGTATAGTTTCAGTACTGTATTGTAACCACATAGTAACAGTACTGTATTGTAACCACATAGTAACAGTACTGTATTGTAACCATATAGTAACAATAACGTATTGGAACCGTATAGTAACAATAACGTAGTGTAACCGTATAGTAACAATAACGTAGTGTAACCGTATAGTAACAGTACCGTAGTGTAACTGTATAGTAACAGTACTGTATTGTAACCGTATAGTAACAATAACGTAGTGTAACCGTATAGTTTCAGTACTGTATTGTAACCATATAGTAACAATAGCGTATTGGAACCGTATAGTAACAGTACTGTATTGTAACCATATAGTAACAATAACGTAGTGTAACCGTATAGTAACAATAACGTAGTGTAACCGTATAGTAACAGTACCGTAGTGTAACTGTATAGTAACAGTACTGTATTGTAACCGTATAGTAACAATAACGTAGTGTAACCGTATAGTTTCAGTACTGTATTGTAACCATATAGTAACAATAGCGTATTGGAACCGTATAGTAACAGTACTGTATTGTAACCATATAGTAACAATAACGTAGTGTAACCGTATAGTAACAATAACATAGTGTAACCGTATAGTAACAGTACCGTAGTGTAACTGTATAGTAACAGTACTGTATTGTAACCGTATAGTAACAATAACGTAGTGTAACCGTATAGTAACATTACCGTATTGTAACCGTATAGTAACAGTACCGTATTGTAACCGTATAGTAACAATAACGTAGTGTAACCGTATAGTTTCAGTACTGTATTGTAACCATATAGTAACAATAGCGTATTGGAACCGTATAGTAACAATAACGTAGTGTAACCACATAGTAACAGTACTGTATTGTAACCGTATAGTAACAATAGCGTATTGTAACCATATAGTAACAATAACGTAGTGTAACCGTATAGTAACAATAACGTATTGTAACCGTATAGTAACAATAACGTATTGTAACCGTATAGTAACAGTACTGTATTGTAACCATATAGTAACAATAACGTATTGTAACCGTATAGTAACAATAACGTAGTGTAACCGTATAGTAACAATAACGTAGTGTAACCGTATAGTAACAATAACGTAGTGTAACCGTATAGTAACAGTACTGTATTGTAACCATATAGTAACAATAGCGTATTGGAACCGTATAGTAACAATAACGTAGTGTAACCGTATAGTTTCAGTACTGTATTGTAACCATATAGTAACAATAGCGTATTGGAACCGTATAGTAACAGTACTGTATTGTAACCATATAGTAACAATAACGTAGTGTAACCGTATAGTAACAATAACGTAGTGTAACCGTATAGTAACAGTACCGTAGTGTAACTGTATAGTAACAGTACTGTATTGTAACCGTATAGTAACAATAACGTAGTGTAACCGTATAGTAACATTACCGTATTGTAACCGTATAGTAACAGTACCGTATTGTAACCGTATAGTAACAATAACGTAGTGTAACCGTATAGTTTCAGTACTGTATTGTAACCATATAGTAACAATAGCGTATTGGAACCGTATAGTAACAATAACGTAGTGTAACCACATAGTAACAGTACTGTATTGTAACCGTATAGTAACAATAGCGTATTGGAACCGTATAGTAACAGTACTGTATTGTAACCATATAGTAACAATAACGTAGTGTAACCGTATAGTAACAGTACCGTATTGTAACCGTATAGTAACAATAACGTAGTGTAACCGTATAGTTTCAGTACTGTATTGTAACCATATAGTAACAATAGCGTATTGTAACCGTATAGTAACAATAACGTAGTGTAACCACATAGTAACAGTACTGTATTGTAACCATATAGTAACAATAGCGTATTGGAACCGTATAGTTTCAGTACTGTATTGTAACCACATAGTAACAGTACTGTATTGTAACCACATAGTAACAGTACTGTATTGTAACCATATAGTAACAATAACGTATTGGAACCGTATAGTAACAATAACGTAGTGTAACCGTATAGTAACAATAACGTAGTGTAACCGTATAGTAACAGTACCGTAGTGTAACTGTATAGTAACAGTACTGTATTGTAACCGTATAGTAACAATAACGTAGTGTAACCGTATAGTTTCAGTACTGTATTGTAACCATATAGTAACAATAGCGTATTGGAACCGTATAGTAACAGTACTGTATTGTAACCATATAGTAACAATAACGTAGTGTAACCGTATAGTAACAATAACGTAGTGTAACCGTATAGTAACAGTACCGTAGTGTAACTGTATAGTAACAGTACTGTATTGTAACCGTATAGTAACAATAACGTAGTGTAACCGTATAGTTTCAGTACTGTATTGTAACCATATAGTAACAATAGCGTATTGGAACCGTATAGTAACAGTACTGTATTGTAACCATATAGTAACAATAACGTAGTGTAACCGTATAGTAACAATAACGTAGTGTAACCGTATAGTAACAGTACCGTAGTGTAACTGTATAGTAACAGTACTGTATTGTAACCGTATAGTAACAATAACGTAGTGTAACCGTATAGTAACATTACCGTATTGTAACCGTATAGTAACAGTACCGTATTGTAACCGTATAGTAACAATAACGTAGTGTAACCGTATAGTTTCAGTACTGTATTGTAACCATATAGTAACAATAGCGTATTGGAACCGTATAGTAACAATAACGTAGTGTAACCACATAGTAACAGTACTGTATTGTAACCGTATAGTAACAATAGCGTATTGGAACCGTATAGTAACAGTACTGTATTGTAACCATATAGTAACAATAACGTAGTGTAACCGTATAGTAACAGTACCGTATTGTAACCGTATAGTAACAATAACGTAGTGTAACCGTATAGTTTCAGTACTGTATTGTAACCATATAGTAACAATAGCGTATTGTAACCGTATAGTAACAATAACGTAGTGTAACCACATAGTAACAGTACTGTATTGTAACCATATAGTAACAATAGCGTATTGGAACCGTATAGTTTCAGTACTGTATTGTAACCACATAGTAACAGTACTGTATTGTAACCACATAGTAACAGTACTGTATTGTAACCATATAGTAACAATAACGTATTGGAACCGTATAGTAACAATAACGTAGTGTAACCGTATAGTAACAATAACGTAGTGTAACCGTATAGTAACAGTACCGTAGTGTAACTGTATAGTAACAGTACTGTATTGTAACCGTATAGTAACAATAACGTAGTGTAACCGTATAGTTTCAGTACTGTATTGTAACCATATAGTAACAATAGCGTATTGGAACCGTATAGTAACAGTACTGTATTGTAACCATATAGTAACAATAACGTAGTGTAACCGTATAGTAACAATAACGTAGTGTAACCGTATAGTAACAGTACCGTAGTGTAACTGTATAGTAACAGTACTGTATTGTAACCGTATAGTAACAATAACGTAGTGTAACCGTATAGTTTCAGTACTGTATTGTAACCATATAGTAACAATAGCGTATTGGAACCGTATAGTAACAGTACTGTATTGTAACCATATAGTAACAATAACGTAGTGTAACCGTATAGTAACAATAACGTAGTGTAACCGTATAGTAACAGTACCGTAGTGTAACTGTATAGTAACAGTACTGTATTGTAACCGTATAGTAACAATAACGTAGTGTAACCGTATAGTAACATTACCGTATTGTAACCGTATAGTAACAGTACCGTATTGTAACCGTATAGTAACAATAACGTAGTGTAACCGTATAGTTTCAGTACTGTATTGTAACCATATAGTAACAATAGCGTATTGGAACCGTATAGTAACAATAACGTAGTGTAACCACATAGTAACAGTACTGTATTGTAACCGTATAGTAACAATAGCGTATTGGAACCGTATAGTAACAGTACTGTATTGTAACCATATAGTAACAATAACGTAGTGTAACCGTATAGTAACAGTACCGTATTGTAACCGTATAGTAACAATAACGTAGTGTAACCGTATAGTTTCAGTACTGTATTGTAACCATATAGTAACAATAGCGTATTGTAACCGTATAGTAACAATAACGTAGTGTAACCACATAGTAACAGTACTGTATTGTAACCATATAGTAACAATAGCGTATTGGAACCGTATAGTTTCAGTACTGTATTGTAACCACATAGTAACAGTACCGTATTGTAACCATATAGTAACAATAACGTAGTGTAACCGTATAGTAACAGTAACGTATTGTAACCACATAGTAACAATAGCGTATTGTAACCGTATAGTAACAGTATAGTATTGTAACCGTATAGTAACAGTACTGTATTGTAACCGTATAGTAACAGTAACATTTTGTAACCGTATAGTAACAATAGCGTATTGTAACCGTATAGTAACAATAGCGTATTGTAACCGTATAGTAACAATAGCGTATTGTAACCATATAGTAACAATAGTGTATTGTAACCGTATAGTAACAGTAACATTTTGTAACCGTATAGTAACAATAGCGTACTGTAACCGTATAGTAACAGTAACATTTTGTAACCGTATAGTAACAATAGCGTATTGTAACCATATAGTAACAATACAGTATTGTACCATATAGCAGCAGTACATTATTGTAACCGTATAGTAACAATAGTGTATTGTAACCGTATAGTAACTGTATAGTAACAATAGTGTATAATAACCGTATAGTAGCAGTACAGTATTGTAACAATACAGTATTGTAACCGTATAGTAACAGAACCGTATTGTAACCGTATAGTAACAGTACAGTATTGTAACCATATAGTAACAATACCGTATTGTAACTGTATAGTAACAGTACTGTAACCGTACAGTAACAGTACTGTACTGTAACCGTATAGTAACAATACCATATTGTAACTGTATAGTAACAGTACCATATTGTAACCGTATAGTAACAGTACCGTATTGTAACCGTATAGTAACAGTACCGTATTGTAACCGTATAGTAACAATACCGTATTGTAACCGTATAGTAACAGTACCGTATGTGTGTTGTTGGTGTGCAGGTGCTGCAGGCTCGCCGGGCCCAGTGTGAGCACCTGCACCAGGACCCTGTAGTTTGGACCTGCCACAGAGTCATGAAGTGGATCAGAGACATAGACCTAAAAGTGTGTCTTTCTCCTACAACAGAAACATCAGAATAGACCTGGATTCCGTTCTGACTGTCTCCGTTTTGGGGTCAATAGACTGGTGTATACTCTGTTTACATCCTGATAGGGGAGGATGAGTAAAATTGAGACAAGTTGCTTGTTTGCCATTGTTGTTCTTGAATAAATCGGAAAACGTCCTCTGTCTCGCTAAACATTCTGTTTCTATGTCCCACTGTCCAGGAGTATGCTGACAGTCTCCATGGCAGGGGAGTCCATGGTGCTGTGCTGGCTCTGGACCCCTCCTTTGATGCAGATGCCATGGGCAGGGCCCTGGGAATCCCCAGCCACAAACACATGCTCCATCGGCACCTATATGAGGAGATGAAGGCTCTCGCCAACCCTGCCAGGTGATTAGTCTTAGCAATAGTAATAAGTGGAATGTTTTGTTGAGGAAGTGTTTACAGCAGTGAGCTCAATTAAATCTCCCCTCCTTCCTACTACTTGCAGGCATAGTAGTGTTGAGCAGGATTGTGACGCGTCGGGAACCCCACCACAATCACCTTCTGCTGTTAGCCGCTATAATGACGAGAGTGTGTCTATGAGACGAAGACCAGGCAAGGTAGCAAGAAACTACTTTAATAACAATTTCATTCAAGAAGACTCATAATAATACATGTTATAAAAATGGTAGTTATTCAAACTTGTACTGCGGATACTCAAACTGAGACTGTATTTTTCCACTGGGTAAAAGCACCGTTTTGCTTTGTGACTCATTCTTCCTTTCATTTTCCCAGAGTCCTCTAAGGTTCAGCCCAAAGACCGCCATTGGACGGGCCTTGGTTACCATGGCAGCTGTGGATCTCTGCCCAGAGAGGCGCGGGTGCAGGCTGTGCCCAGGACGAAGGGCAGTCCCATGCACACCTACAACAGTGTTGAGATCACCAATGTCTAAACTATGCAGAGCCACCAAGGATTTCAATGCAGTTTCCATTTAGCCTGAGGTGGATACTGGTGGTTGGACTCAGAATCAACATAATACCTGCTTTAAGACAGTCTAAGTTTTCATCTTAATTTTTGGAATTAAAATCTTTTTCAATTTTAGAGACATTTTCTTTATTTTGTTCTACAGTAAATGTCAATAGATCAGTGGACGTAATGCCTTATGTTTGAATCGGGAAAATTCTGAAAATGTGGTAACATTCAATTCCACATTGCAGCACTGGTGCCATGTTTCCTTTCTAAGAATGAACATCACAACATTTCTTTATCAAGACATCTGCTGTAACATCTATCAAGAAACAATACGCTAATAATGTGTTTCCGCATATCAAACTAAAAAATATTGACGTGTAAAAGAAAAAGTCACTTCTGGGCATTAAAACAAACCATCCCAAGTCCATGGAGGCTGAAAGTGGTCTGTTCCTGATGTTGATGAAAATGTAGCCTTGCGAGGAGGACACATGGAAGGAAGATGTACGCCTGATGTCCTGGTTCTTTGATGTCTTTGCCCTGTTTCCTGTATCTCACTGTCTGGCCTGCCTCCCCCTGCAGGGGTTTGATGTTGGCATGCCTGGGTTTCCTGTATCCCACTGTCTGGCCTGCCTCCCCCTGCAGGGGTCTGATGTTGGCATGCCTGGGTTTCCTGTATCCCACTGTCTGGCCTGCCTCCCCCTGCAGGGGTCTGATGTTGGCATGCCTGGGTTTCCTGTATCCCACTGTCTGGCCTGCCTCCCCCTGCAGGGGTCTGATGTTGGCATGCCTGGGTTTCCTGGCTCAAAAGTTGCAGATGACCACTACTTGGAACTTGAAACCTATTCTTTGGAACCCGCCATTCACTGGGTTCTGTGTAAGTTTATCATTACATTCTATATTGTGAGAGATAACTAACTGGCCTTGTGTTAAAGACAACAGCCGTGAAGAGAATTAGGTGTGGGGGAGCAGAGCTTTCTCTTTGTTCAAATAGCTCAAATGTGGCTAAGAGGTACAGATAAAAACCTAATCAAATGTTATTTGTCACATGCTTGGTAAACAACAGGTGTAGACTAACAATGAAATGCTGACTTAGAGGTCAGTTTCCAACAATGCAGAGTTAAAGGTAAAAAATGTAATAAAAATACAGACTACAGTTTGATATGTTTGTCATAAATATTCTTAACTTTACTGAAAGCAATAAAAGCACTTCACTTCCATGTGTCACTGTAAATATGGGGAACATACTCTATTACAATATTACTAATCAATTCATTAGAAGGTAAAGATTTAGCTATGTCTCTCTGTGTCACAGAGATTACAATGTTGTAAATGTTTGTACATTTTGCATTGCAGAAAATGAAGGACCTCAAACAAAGGAACAGTTAAATAATACCATACTTTAGAATGTCTTCACAGGACAGAATGTCAAGGGAAATCTTTGTTTTATTATCAATAACTAAATTATCTTTACCACACATGATTGTAGCAAGAGTGCATGAGCTGTATGCAGTATGTAGAGCACGTGTCAATCTCATTCCACGGAGGGCCGAGTGTCTGCAGGTTTTTGTTCCACCCTTGTACTTGATTGATGAATTAAGGTCACTAATTAGTAAAGAACTCCCCTCACCTGGTTATCTAGGTCTTAATTTAAATGAAAAACCGCAGATACTAGGCCCTCCATGGAATGAGTTTGACACCCCTGATGTATACCGTACAACAGTACAACAGTATATTTCACCACTGCATTCCACAGCCATGTCTCTATATGCAAACAGCTGGAGGGGGACTAGAACCAGAGGAAGACAAGTCTGTCAGCTATGGGCGTCACCCCAGCACCCTAGTGAACACAGTCATATAGAGATACAAAGCGGGAACATTAGACTAGTTCAAACTAGTTAACTGTGGTTGTGAGATGTGGTTTGAACATCAATGGCTTATGTGTTACGGAAAACACACACTATACTGTTGACTTTGTTATGGTGTCACAATCTACTTTCAAACAAGCAATTCCCATCCATATAAAGTCAGACTACTGACAACAGAACAGAGGGGCAATTTCCATTAAATGAGAAAGAGAGTTTATATTGTATGTTTTCAAATAGATGCTTATTAAGTAATAATGTACATTGTGACACTGCTGATTTTTATTTACATTATGGAGCACTTGTGTTTAGTGTACTCAATAATAAAATATATAAATGCTATCTAAAATTAACTTTATTTCAGTTTATTTTAAGCACAAGAAAATCGAGTAGTTCTAATTTTATTTTAATTTAGTCTGCTCAGGAACTTCTTAGACAGGCCTATTTGGGGGAATAGAATTGTCAATACAAGTTTATTTGAGTTTTATGGGGAATTTCCAGCATACGCAATGCTCTTCATACAATCTGGACTCACCAGTGGCGCAGGGGTCTAAGGCACTGCATCTCAGTGTTTGATGCATCACTACAGACACCCTGGTTCGAATCCATCCTGGCCGTGATTGGGAGTCCCATAGGGCGGCGCACAATTGACCCAGCGTCGTCCGGGGTAGGACGTCATTGTAAATAAGAATTTGTTCTTAACTGACTTGCCTAGTTAAATTTAAAAAATGTAGACTTAAATCCAGGACACTCCAATTAGTATGGTATGTATTAATTTGTGAATGTCCATCATTAATTGTGTAAGAAATTTTACGAATTGCTATTCATACAATATGTTACGAATTTACAAATGCATGACATGCTACGAATTCTAATTTGTTGTTAGCTAGGTGACTAATGTTAGCTAGGCTAGTGGTTAGGGTAAAGTATACAGGGGGTTGGTGGCACCTTAATTGGGTAGGACGGGCTTGTGGTAATGGCTGGAGAGGAATGGGTGGAATGGCAAATATATCAAAAACATGGTTTCCGTGTGTTTGATCCAATTCCATTCGCTTCGTTCCAGCCAATATTATCAGCAGGTTAGGAGTTAGGTTATTAAGGTTAGGGTTAGCTAACATGCTAAGTAGTTGAATAGTAGAAAAGTTGCTAATTATCTAAAATGCTGAAGTTGTCTGTGATCAGATTTGAACACACAACCTTTGGGTTACTAGACTTTCACATTATACGCTCACCCATCCACCCTGACTAACCACCCTACTTTCGTTTTTTCCTTAAGTAACCTTCTGTTTTATGTAACCATACCAAATACAAAACATATACTAATTTGACGGTCACAGATTACTATGTTACGTCTCATCTATGAGACCAGGTTGCCTTATAAAAAGTGAGCCTACGTGCTCTATGACCAATGAGTAAAGAGTTAACGCTTTACAACAGGGGGGAAGTTGGACAAAGTTCCTGTCTAACATATTCCCTGAATTCTATAGAGACTACCATCGGGGGAAATACACACGTTAATACATATTTCAGATTGTGTAAATAGCAGGATTACATTCTGGATATTGGGGTAGCAATATCATAATTTTGAAGACACCTGCGATACATCAGGTATTCGATTGGGAGGGAAGTCATTGGGCGTTCACGGCTGGAAAGACTAAGGTAAGGCCGTCTCAAATTGCAAATCACCTTGACAGTTTGAGCAGTGTTCAGACTAACTTTATTATATTCTCTGTGAAGTATTAGACCGTGTTATCTGATAACACAAAATCACAGTTCTTATGGCAAGATGTCAAGAGTTACAAGTGATCTAATGCCACAGAGTTTAACATGATTTCAGTTCCTCCCCACTACAAACACCTTCGCTAAATGGCTGGCAGCGATACATTGTATTGGGATTCGGGACGGAGAATTGTAGTCAAATTGCTACATTAAGTTGGTAGTAGTCTGATTTAATCATGATGTAATACAGTTAATTGGTATATACACAGCCTGTAAAATCGTGTAAATGCTCCTTAGAAGCTAGCCCTTAATGAGTCTGTTAGATTACATTTTTCATAAAGTAAGAGTCATTGGAAAAGGCGTCTTCTGTAAGGTTTTGTTAGGAGGCGCAACGCTCGGTCTGAACATTAACACGCATTGTTTAAGGTATGGTTTTGGAAGCATAAGGACCTTATTTTTCATATCAGCGAGAAATATATATATATATTTTTAAGTTCAATTGATACACACCTTTCTTATAGGGATAGGGTTTCCACAAGGCCATATTTCCATATTACAGCGCTTGTTTAAAGAAATCGAATGGAAGATGGTGGACTAACTGTGCTAATTAGCTATCTGCATCTCCGAACACGTGTGTATACGGAAGACGAGACTCCACAAAGGTGTCACTGAAAAATACTGTCGGCTGCAACTGTTAAAAATGGCTTAAACCATGTACAGTAAGTGTGTGTGTTTTGCATTTGTGAAATTATTTTGATGTGATATGGAAGTAAAGAACTGTACCACAATTGAGAATCAATTCATGTTGAGATGGAGGATCTGGCTGTTTTGTCTTCCAGAGCCAATTCGCCCTTTAAACAGAACATGCAAGGTCCTTGGACTAAGGAGTAACATTAGGCATGGACTCAAGGTGTAGAAAGCTGGATAATGTTGACTCCAATGCTTCCCACGGTTGTGTGAAGTTTGCTTGATGTCCTTTGGATGGTGGACCATTCTTGAAACACACAGTAAGCTGTTGACCATCAAACCCAGCAGTGTTGCAGTTCTTGAGACAAACCGGTGCGCCTGGCACCTACGACCATATCCTGTTCAAAGGGCTTGAAAAATCTGCTTAAATCTATGGCAAGATTTGAAAATGGTTGTCTAGCAATGATCAACAACCAATTTGGTAGAGCTTAAAACGCTGTTTTCACTTTGGAAAAAATCGTGCCCAATTTAAACGGCCTCGTACTCTATTCTAGATCATACAATATGCATATTACTATTGGATAGAAAACACTCAAGTTTCTAAAACAGTTTGAATTATATCTGTGAGTAAAACATAACTCATTTGGCAGCAAACTTCCAGACAGGAAGTGAAAATGGGGCTCTGTGTCAGGGCCTGCCTATTCAACTGGCTTATATTTATCGATATACATGCACTTCATACGCCTTCCACTAGATGTCAACAGGCAGTGGAAGGTGGAATGGGGTGTCTAGCTTGATCTGAGGTCGAACAAGAGCTTTTGGAGTGGCAGGTCAGCCATTTTGTCAGTTTTCCAAGGCGCGAGAAGGACCTCAACATTGCCTTCTGAAAAGCGTTCGGTTTACACGGCGAATATCTCCGGCTCTGATTTTATTTGATACATATTAGAAAAACATCATAAAGTAGGTTTTTTCAACCGAGTTTCATCAGTTTATTCAACGTTTATTGGGACTTTTGGAGATTTCCGTTCTTTGCGCCAAGAGAGGGTGGGAATGTTAGTAACATTGGCTAGCATTGTGGCGCGAATTCGACAGAAGAAATGGACATTCTAAAACCAAACAACGATTTATTCTGGACCATGGACTCCTTGTACAACATTCTGATGGAAGCTCAACAAAAGTAAGAAAACATTTATGATGTTATTTCGTATTTCTGTGTAAAATGTTGAGTCCTATTCTCCGCCGTTTTGGTGAGCGCTGTCTCGCAATAACGCAAGCTGTATGTTATGGTAAAGTTATTTAAAAAAATCTAACACAGCGGTTGCATTAAGAACCAGTGTGTCTTTCATTTGCCATACAACAAGTATTTTTATGTAAAGTTTATGATGAGTTCTTTGGTCAGATTAGGTGAGTGTCCAAAATATCTCTGGAGATTCTGGTGAATCGATGCTACGTATTCACAATGTATAATCAGGATTTGTAGCTCTAAATATGCACATTTTCGAACAAAACATAATTGTATTGTATAACATGATGTTATAAGACTGTCATCTGATGAATTTGTTCATGGTTAGTGATTCATTTTATCTCTATTCTGTCGGTTTTGTGCAAGCTATTTTGGCGGGGAGTAAATTGCGTTGTGTGTTTGGCTACTGTAGTGAGCTAATAGAAATATATATTGTGTTTTCGCTGTAAAACACTTAAAAAATCGGAAATATTGGCTGGATTCACAAGATGTTTATCTTTCATTTGCTGTACACCAAGTATTTTTCATAAATGTTTTATGATGAGTATTTATGTATTTCACGTTGCTCTCTGTAATTATTCTGGCTGCTTTGGTGATATTTTTGATGGTAGCTGCAATGTAAAACTATGATTTATACCTCAAATATGCACATTTTCGAACAAAACATAAATGTATTGTATAACATGTTATAAGACTGTCATCTGATGAAGTTGTTTCTTGGTTAGTGACTAATTTTATCTCTATTTGGTCGGTTTTGTGATAGCTACCTATGCGGTAGAAACATGGTGAAAATATGCGGTTGAGTCTTTTGCTATTGTGGTTAGCTAATATAAATACATATTGTGTTTTCGCTGTAAAACATTTTAAAAATCGGAAATGATGGCTGGATTCACAAGATGTTTATCTTTCATTTGCTGTATTGGACTTGTGATTTCATGAAAATTATATTATATGATATCCCTGTCCCGCTAGGCTATGCTAGTCAGCTGTTTTGATGAGGAGGATCCCGGATCCGGGATGGGTATCACTGAAATGTTAAATAATTTAGAAAGTATAAATGGGCAAATAATGTACAATCCAGGTGTGTAAAGCTCTTAGAGACTTACCCAGAAAGACTCACAGCTGTAATCAATGCCAAAGGGTATTCTAACCTATATTGACTCAGACATGTGAGTACTTATGTAAATTAGATATGTGTTTTATTTTCAATACTCTATCAAATTGGTTGTTGATTACTGCTAGACAACCATTTTCGAGTCTTGCCATTGGTTTTCAAGCAGATTTAAGTCAACTGTATGTAACTCACCACATAGGAACATTCACTGTCTTCTTGGTAAGCAACTCCAGTGTTGATTTGGCCTCGTGTTTTAGGTTATTGTCCTGCTGAAAGGTGAATTAATCTACCAATGTCTGGTAGAAAGCAGACAACCAGGTTTTCCTCAAGGATTTTGCCTGTGCTTAGCTTTTTATCCTGAAAAACTTCCCAGACCTTAACGATTACAAGCATACCCATAACATGATGCAGCCACTGCTATGCTTGAAAATATGAAGAGTGGTACTCAGTAATGTGTTTTATTGGATTTGCCTCAAACATATGTTTCTATTCAGGACAAAAAGTGAATTGCTTAGAGAAATGTTTTACAGTATTACTGTAAGGTCGCCTAGTGGTTAGAGCATTGGGCCAGTAACCGAAAAGTTGCTAGATCAAATCCCCGAGCTAACAAGGTAAAAATCTGTCGTTCTGCCCCTGAACAAGGCAGTTAACCCACTGTTCCTAGGCCGTCATTGTAAATAAGAATTTGTTCTTAACTGACTTGCCTAGTTAAATTAAGTTTAAATAAAAAGTGCCTTGTTGCAAACAGGATGCATGTTTTGGAATATTTTTATTTCCTTCTTTTCACTCTGTCAATTAGCATAGTATTGCGGAGTAACTACAATGTTGTTGATCCATCCTCAGTTTTCTCCTATGACAGCCATTAACCGTTCGGCTAGCGGAACCCCTGACAACATTCCGCTGAAAAGGCAGCGCGGGAAATTCAAAAATATTTTTTAGAAATATGTAACTTTCACACATTAACAAGTCCAATACAGCAAATGAAAGATAAACATCTTGTTAATCTACCCATCGTGTCCGATTTAAAAAATGTTTTACAGCGAAAACACAACATATGATTATGTTAGATCACCGCCAAGTCCAAAAAACACACAGCCATTTTCCCAGCCAGATAGGAGTCACAAAAAGCAGAAATAGAGATAAAATGAATCACTAACCTTTGATAATCTTCATCAGATGACACTCATAGCACATCATGTTACACAACACATGTATGTTTTGTTCGATAATGTGCATATTTATATAAAAAAATCTCAGTTTACATTGGCGCCATGTTCAGAAATGCCTCCAAAATATCTGGAGAAATTGCAGAGAGCCACATCAAAAAACAGTAAATACTCATCATAAACCTTGATGAAAGATACATGTTTTACATAGAATTAAAGATACACTTGTTCTTAATGCAACCGCTATGTCAGGTTTAAAAAAAACTTTACGGAAAAAGCACACTATGCAATAATCTGAGACGGCGCTCAGATAGAAATAACATTTCTCCGCCATGTTGGAGTCAACAGAAATACGAAATTACATCATAAATATTCCCTTTGATGATCTTCATCAGAATGCACTCCCAGGAATCCTAGTTCCATAATAAATTGTTGTTTTGTTCGATAATGTCCATTATTTATGTCCAAGTAGCTACTTTCGTTAGCACGTTTAGTACACATATCCAAACGCTCGCGCAGATCCAGGCGAACGTCAGACGAAAACTTCAAAAAGTTATATTGCAGGTCGAATAAACTTGTCAAACTAAGGAGAGAATCAATCTTTCGGATGTTGTTATCATAAATATTCAATAACGTTCCAACCTGAGAATTCCTTTGTGTCTATAGAAGTAATGAAACGCAAGTCGATATCATGTGGAATGCGCGTGACCAGGACCTGGCACTCTGCCAGACCACTGACTCAAACAGCTCCCATCCGGCTCAACATCACAGTAGAAGCTTCATTCAACGTTCTACAGACTGTTGACATCTAGTGTAAGGCGTAGAAAGTGCAAACAGAATCCCACTGGGATTTCAATAGGCGATGAGTTGAAAATCGACCAGCCTCAGAATTCTCACTTCCTGTTTGGATTTTTTCTCAGGTTTTTGCCTGCCATATGAGTTCTGTTATACTCACAGACATCATTAAAACAGTTTTAGAAACTTCAGAGTGTTTTATATCCAATAGTAATAATAATATGCATATATTAGCATCTGGGACAGAGTAGGGGGCAGTTCACTCTGGACACGCTATTCATCTAAAGTGAAAATGCTGCCCCCTATCCCTAAAAAGTTAATCTCTGTAACTGTTCTAAAGTTACCATTGGCCTCATGGTGAAATCCCTGAGCGGTTTCCATCCCCTCCGGCAACTGAGTTAGGAAAGACGCCTGTATCTTTGTAGTGACTGGATATATTGACACACCTTCCAAAGTAATTAATAACTTCACTGTGCTCAAAGGGATATTCAATGTCAGCTTCTTCTTTTTTTACCCATCTACCAATAGGTGCCCTTTGCGAGGCATTGGAAATCCTCCCTGGTCTTTGTGGTTGAATCTGTGTTTGAAATGCACTGCTCGGCTGAGGGATAATTATATGTGTGGGGTACAGAGAAGATGTAGTCATTCAAAAATCATGTGAAACACTATTATTGCACAAAGTGAGTCCATGCAACTTACTATGTGACTTGTTAGGCACATTTTTACTCCTGAACTTAGTTAGGCTTGCCGTAACAAAGGGGTTGAATACTTATTGATTCAAGACATTTCAGTTTAATCTAATTACTATTTTTTTTTATAAAAATTGAAATGTCATAATTCCACTTTGACATTATGGAGTATTGTGTGTGTGCCAGTGACAAAACATCTCAATGTAATCCATTTTAAATTCAGGCTGTAACACAACAAAATCTGGAAAAAGTCAAGGAATGTGAATAGTTTCCGAAGGCACTGTAGGCTATATGCCTATTTTTGTTGAAGAACCAGGGGCCTGTTGCACAAAACTAGGATAAGGGATTAAGCCAGGATATCTTGGTGATCCTGGCTCAATTGATCCGTAATCCGGTTGCACTAAAGATGGATAGGGGCAGGAGGATATGTTATGGTATAAATTACCATGGAGATTTATTCTGTGGAGCTAGCCTGCTCCAGACCAGGCTAAATTCCAGGATCTATTTAATCTCATCCCTAATGTCAGTCAGCAGTCACCACAAATGGAAACCAATAGTTATTTCACTGCTCACTATACATTGTTATCACATATAACTAGACCCACTGTTATTATTTAAACGTTTGTGATCATTAATTTCAATGATTTTGGATAGAAAATGATTTTTAGATGATGTTGCTATCATTAGATAATTTACAGTTTCCCATAGACTATAAGGCTATATATAAAATGATAGAATATTAGGGCCACAGAGGGGAAAAAAACACAAGTCATAATATTGTAACCAGTTGTTTTAAAGGAGGACAGTTGTTAAAATGACAGATGTGGGGCATTTCGTGAAATTGTACTTCAGTATGGTTTCATAAACAAAGACATGCTGATGTGCCAGAATATTAAGTATCACATTGTCATAAGTATCAAAACTGTAAAAACAATATGTAGCTTTTCTGCAGAAAGAACCAGCCTCATAAATTTATGACTTTATCCTTTTTCTTCAGTGTGGCCCTAGTACTCTGTCATATAAACAAATACACATTCCATATGAATATAAAAACACAATGTGTAACATTATGTTCCTTTATTGAATAAGGACAAAACAAAGCAGGTAAACCATCAGCTCCTTTCGAAACTGAAGTCACAGTGACTCTACAAGATGGAAAGCACAGAATCCAAGCATATTATACAAAATGATACATACACATTCAAAGGTCTGTATATAACACACCCTGCATGTCTGCACACTAAAATAAATGCAGGACAAATCCATACACATCAACTGAACAGACAAATGAATGGATGCAGTAGCCTCCCTGCAGCCTTGTATTACACACAGTATACCGCACAAACATCATAAGAGGCCAAATTCGTCAAAAAACGAACCCAAAAAAAACCAAATTCCTCTGCCACCGCAGGACATATTTAACCAAAATTGAAAGCACACATACTAACTAAAATAATTCAACACATATTGGTCCCTCAGCAGCCGACCACTGTCGTCATCAGGGAAGATTGCCGGATTGTCCCAGTCCATGGCTGGTGGCACTCTGGGGGCCCTCTCCTTCCTCAGGCAGGCCACATTGTGGAGGACAGCACAAGCCACAGTAATATCACATGCCCTAACAGGGCTGACCCTTAATTTGTGAAGGCAGTGAAAGCGTGCCTTCAGGAGGCCAAAGGTCATTTCAACTCTGGCCCTGGTCCTGGCATGGGCATGGTTGTAGGCCTGCTGTGCTTCCTGGGGGTCTGTGAAAGGTGTCAGGAGAAAAGTCTGGCAGCCATACCCCCTGTCTCCCAGCAACACACCAGAGAATTCACCTGTCAACACAAAATCTCATCATTACTACCTCATAAACACAGTGATATTCTTGACACAGCCATGATGGTTATAAATAGGGGTTGTGTGGCTTACCTTGTGATAGGCACTGATAGATTTCAGAGGCCCGAAAGATTCTGGAGTCATGGACTGAGCCAGGCCATTTTGCCACAACATTGCTGATCACACAGTCAGCATTGCAGACCATCTGAAATCATAAGATGAGGAATATTACACCAATCAATGCACATCACTGGCAATGCAGAGTGTTCGTCAATGGACAATATCAAAAAGTTATGTTCACCTGAACATTAATGCTGTGAAAGGATTTCCTATTCACAAAATCGGCCTCATGGGCACCTGAGGGGGCTTTTATCCTTATGTGTGTGCAGTCCACTGCACCAATGACATTGGGGAAACCTGTCACACAAAGTAATGAGTATCCTACTATGTGTTAACAGTTGTCCTGTAATTTGTAGATCCTCTTACCTGCAATCCTATAGAACTCCTCTTTGATGTCACAGAGTCTTCTGTGGCCAGGGAAGGAGATGAAGACATCTGCTAATGCTTTGATAGCCAGACACACACTCCTTATTGTGCGGCAAATTGTGGCCTTGTTCAGCTGTTCTGCATCCCCCACTGAGTACAGGAAGGCTCCACTAGCAAAAAAGCGCAAGGCCACACAAACCATTTGCTCCACACTCAGTGCATGGCTCCGTGCAGTGCGGTGCTTAATCCTGGGACCCAGTAGTCTGCATAGATACCTGATGCCATCTGCAGAAAACCTGTATCTTTCATATAGATGGTCATCAGGGAAGGCCAGTGGGTCCAACCGGTCCCTGAAGACCCTTTCTCGCCTGAAGGCTCTCCTCAGCACAAGTGCTTCTTCATCCACCACATCTCGCACGAATGGGCATGCCATTGTCAGAGCAGAAAGGAACACACAATTTTGGGCCTTCATATAGGCTAGTGGCCACACCTGGTGCTGGGGGGGTGGGCAAAAGAGGGCGATGCCTTATAACGATGACTTGGTTGTACTGATTGCTGGGAAAATAAAAAAAAACTTAGAAAGATGCCACCGTCCTGTGTGCTCACAATAAGAGCTCATATGTCATGGCTCACTTGACTTTACGAGAATATACCTAATTTTTATTTTGAGCTGTGTCATCTTCTTGGAGCTGGGGGAGGAAAGAAAAATAATGATTAATACATTTGTGTTACAGTTAGCATACAGTGTACATTGAAGGCATATCTCACCTCCCTCTCAAGTTTTTTTATTTCAAGGTCCAGTTTCCTAATTGTCCTCTTTATTTCGGACTCCAGTGCAAGATTTTCCATCTTTTTCTTCTTGTACTGAATGTCTATGTCTGCCAGTTCTATTTGGCGCCGGAGGTGGTTGCCATACAACTTTCTGATAGCTTGTGAGCTCTGTGAACACAATACAATTAGCGCAGCTGGAATTTGGCAGGATGTGGTGTCCTTTTATTAATACGCACTATGTTGCCAGGCTGGTTTTCCCACTGTATAGCATCTGGGTCCTGTAAAAGAAATTAGATTTTTTGATTTTGATGAGGACTCCTCACCATTGTAGAGTAAATAGTACTTTCACAGTCTTAACATGATACCTCATGCCTTCTGGAATCCAGAGAGATGGTCTCCTCCTCATCATCGTCTCCATCATGTGCTGTTGCTGCTGCACTGGGGCCTTCACCCTATCACATTTAATCGGATTCATATTGAAGCTAGTAGACAAGACATGCCAGGCCTACAGTATGCCTTTGATGGAGTACTCACTGGATCAGCATCGTCTGGTGCTTGTGCTGGTGGCTCTAACAGGAACACAGTGCTGCCAGACACTGCAAGGCAATAGGTAAACCAAAGTCAGACAGTCCAAATTGATTCAATATGAATGTGGTTGTATCCCATGTAGAGATGGAAGGACATACCTTGAATGAAGCGGGTGGCATCTTGGGAGGAACCTATGCTCGTCTCTTTCCCCCCAGGGATCCCCTCTAAGACGGGCCTGCCTTTATTTAGCTCCAAGGCCATGTCCTCTGCTGGGGTAAGGTCAGCCTTTGGTGACCCACCACCCGTGCCTTGTCTGTGGGTATTCTTTTTCACTGCTAAAACAGTACAGACAATGTGTGAGCAGGCACCTTCTGGGTACAATATATGCTTGTGCTTTGTTAAATATTAGTCAGGGACCATACCATTCTGCAGAATGTTCTTGTATTTGATTTTGACCTGCTGCCATGTCCGTTTTGGCCCGTTCATGTTTAATCTACACACACACACACACACACACACACATTTAATGGAGTCACACTGCAAAAAATTACTTGGTATTTTTGTCTTGTTTTCAGTAAAAATATCAAAAAATTTATCATAGCTTTATACAGTGTGATGGAGTTACTTTACACAATTTCACTCATATCTGCAGTGCATTTCAATTAAAAATTTAACCGTTTCATAATTACAGTACAACTGCATTTTTGGAGATGTGAATTAAATATTTGAATTGTAATTGTGATGTTTCAGCGGAGCGGTGAGTGTGTAATTGTGCACTACTTACGCATTCAGGCGGTCTGCAATACTTTGCCACGCTTTTTCTCTTTGCTTTATCACTGTGGCGGTGTTGCCTTTCTTCTTAATTATATCTTTTACCTCCTCGTATGCCTCCATGAGGATTTGTGCTTCCGACGGGGAAAAGTACGCGGCTCTAGTTGCCATGGTAAATCAGTTAATCTGTGATCTGTGGCGGGGTCTATTTGAGTGAGCCGTGAGCGCGCACCTATCCAGGATTGGTTTCACCTGGCTTAATGAATCCGTGTCTGCTCATCCTGGCTTGGTCTTTGTGCAACCAATTAAGCCTGGACGCACATGTTTTGGCTTCATTGAGCTCATTGAGAGTCATTTATCCCGGATGTCTTAATTCTACTTTTGTGCAACAGGCCCCAGGGCTTCAAAAAACAATTACTCAACCAAATGGTTCATTGTTTTGTTTGCTCAATGTTTCCTGTCCTTTTCTTCTATTTCTCTCTTTCAGTCATTCTGTGTGGTCATAAGAGGTCATTTATCATCTGTCACCTCTGGAATCAGCTTAGTCTGGATTCCCATGGGACTGTGACACGAGCCAAGAGGTCAGATGACTTAAACATGCAAACCCTGTTACCATTTACACAATAGGAAACATCAATTACCTCAACATGTAAAGTATTTTTTGTGTACATTGATCAGAATACTGTTTTCTAACGAGTTTGAACTAGAGGTCGACCGATTAAGATTTTTCAACGCCGATACCGATTTATTGGAGGACCAAAAAAAGCCGATACCGATTAATCGGCCGTTTTTAATTTATTTTTATATATATATTTTTTAATTTATTTGTAATAATGACAATTACAATAATACCGAATGAACACTTATTTTAACTTAACATAATACATCAATAAAAATCTATTTAGCCTCAAATAAATAATAAAACTGGTTGGTTTAAACAATTTGGTTTAAATAATGCAAAAACAAAGTGTTGGAGAAGAAAGTAAAAGTGCAATATGTGCCATGTAAAAAAGCTAACGTTTAAGTTCCTTGCTCAGAACATGAGAACATATGAAAGCTGGTGGTTCCTTTTAACATGAGACTTCAATATTCCAAGGTAAGAGGTTTTAGGTTGTAGTTAATATAGTATTTATAGGACTATTTCTCTCTATACCATTTGTATTCCATATACCTTTGACTATTGGATTTTCTTATAGGGACTTTAGTATTGCCAGTGTAACAGTATAGCTTCCGTCCCTCTCCTCGCTCCTACCTGGGCTCGAACGAGGAACACATCGACAACAGCCACCCTCGAAGCAGCGTTACCCATGCAGAGCAAGGGGAACAACTACTCCAAGTCTCAGAGCGAGTGACGTTTGAAATGCTATTAGCGCGCACCCCGCTAACTAGCTAGCCATTTCACATCGGTTACACCAGCCTAATCTCGGGAGTTGATAGGCTTGAAGTCATAAACAGCGCAATGCTTGAAGCACAGTGAAGAGCTGCTGGCAAAACGCACGAAAGTGCTGTTTGAATGAATGCTTACGAGCCTGCTGCTGCCTACCACTGCTCAGTCAGACTGCTCTATCAAATCATAGACTTAATTATAACATAATAACACACAGAAATACGAGCCTTTGGTCATTAATATGGTCGAATCCGGAAACGATCATTTCGAAAACAAAACTATTATTATCGCATATACCCTGACTCTGCGTGCAATGAATGCAAGAGAAGTGACACAATTTCACCTGGTTAATATTGCCTGCTAACCTGCATTTCTTTTAGCTAAATATGCAGGTTTAAAAATATATACTTCTGTGTATTGAGTTTAAGAAAGGCATTGATGTTTATGGTTAGGTACACGTTGGAGCAACGACAGTCCTTTATCCGCGAATGCGCTCCGCATCGATTATATGCATCGCAGGACACGCTAGATAAACTAGTAATATCATCAACCATGATAACTAGTGATTATGATTGATTGTTTTTTATAAGATAAGTTTAATGCTAGCTAGCAACTTACCTTGGCTTCTTACTGCATTTGCGTAACAGGCAGGCGTTAGACTAGTTAACAAGCAAGGTTGCAAGAGTGAATCCCCGAGCTGACATGGTAAAAATCTGTCGTTCTGCCCCTGAACAAGGCAGTTAACCCACCGTTCCTAGGCCGTCAGTGAAAATAAGAATGTGTTCTTAACTGACTTGCCTAGTTAAATAAAGGTGTAAAAAAAATCGGTATCCAAAAATACAGATTTCCGATTGTTATGAAAAGTTGAAATCGGCCCTAATTAATCGGCCATTCCGATTAATCGGTCTAGTTTGAACTGTGTGGGATTTGAGTCTCTGTCTAGTTGTAGCCTCTAAAACATGTTCACTCTAAGGTCCCATTTCCATTGTAGTTGGGTGTTATTCTGATTGGTTAAAACTGCATTCCAGCCTCTGTCTATTCCACAAGATACCACTGGCTAAATCTATGATGTTAAAATGCCTATTTACCCTGTTCCATCTGACTGCGCAGTCCACTGTCTCATCAGCCCAGCCAGGCAGTTTTATAAACTTGATTTCCACTATAGAAATTCTCACATTTCTTTTAGACTAACATTTCATTTTCAACAGCTTAGATTTGTATAAACCTTGCTGTCTGTCTCTCCGACATTTGCAACATTGTTTCAATATTCAAATTCGATCTCCAGCTGTCCAATAGTAATGAATGTGTCGGGAAGAGACAGACAGGTAGGCAGCTTTTCTCAGCCAGTCAAATCATGAATCAGCATCTTACGTACATACATACATACAGTTGAAGTTGGAAGTTTACATACACCTTAGCCAAATACATTTAAACTCAGTTTTGCACAATTCCTGACATTTAATCACAGTAAAAATTCCCTGTCTTAGGTCAGTTAGGATCACCACTTTATTTTAAGAACGTGAAATGTCAGAATAATAGTAGAGTGGTTTATTTCAGCTTTTATTTCTTTCAGCTTTTATTTCTTTCATCACATTCCCAGTGGGTCAGAAGTTTACATACACTCAATTAGTATTTGGTAGCATTGCCTTTAAATTCTTTAACTTGGGTCAAATGTTTCGGGTAGCCTTCCACAAGCTTCCCACAATAAGTTGGGTGAATTTTGGCCCATTCCTCCTGGTGTAACTGAGTCAGGTTTGTGGGCCTCCTTGCTCGCACACGCTTTTTCAGTTCTGCCCACAAACTTTCTATAGGATTGAGGTCAGGGCGTTGTGATGGCCGCTCCAATACCTTGACTTTGTTGTCCTTAAGCCATTTTGCCACAACTTTGGAAGTATGCTTGGGATCATTGTCCATTTGGAAGACCCATTTGCGACCAAGCTTTAACTTCCTGACTGATGTCTTGAGATGTTACTTCAATATATCCACATAATTTTCCTCCTGATGATGCCATCTATTTTGTGAAGTGCACCAGGCCCTCCTGCAGCAAAGCACCCCCACAACATGATGCTGCCACCCCCGTGCTTCACGGGTGGGATGGTGTTCTTCGGCTTGCAAGCCTCCCCCTTTTTCCTCCAAACATAATGATGGTCATTATGGCAAAACAGTTCTATTTTTGTTTCATCAGACCAGAGGACATATCTCCAAAAAGTACGATCTTTGTCCCCATGTGCAGTTGCAAACCGTAGTCTGCCTTTTTTATGGCTGTTTTGGAGTTGTGGCTTCTTCCTTGCTGAGCTGCATTTCAGGTTATGTCGATTATAGAACTCGTTTTACTGTGGATATAGATACTTTTGTACCAGTTTCCTCCAGCATCTTCACAAGGTCCTTTGCTGTTGTTCTGGGATTGATTTGCACTTTTCACACCAAAGTACGTTCATTTCTAGGAGACAGAACACGTCTCCTTCCTGAGCGGTATGATGGCTGCGTGGTCCCATGGTGTTTATACTTGCGTACTATTCTTTGTACAGATGAACTTGGTACCTTCAGGCATTTGGAAATAGCTTCCAAGGATGAACCATACTTGTGGAGGTCTACAAAAAAAATTCTGATGTCTTGGCTGATTTCTTTTGATTTTCCCATGATGTCAAGCAAAGAGGCACTGAGCTTGAAGGGAGGCCTTGAAATACATCCACAGGTACACTTCCAATTGACTCAAATTATGTCAATTAGATTATCAGAAGCTTCTAAAGCCATGACACCATTTTCTGGAATTTTCTAAGCTGTTTAAAGGCACAGTCAACTTAGTGTATGTAAACTTCTGACCCACTGGAATTGTGATTACAGTGAATTATAAGTGAAATAATCTGTCAGTAAACAATTGTTGGGAAAATGACTTGTGTCATGCACAAAGTAGGTGTCCTAACCGACTTGCCAAAACTATAGTTTGTTAACAAGAACTTTGTGGAGTGGTTAAAATGTATTTTAATGACTCCAACCTAAGTGTATGTAAACTTCCGACTTCAACTGTACATACATACATACATGCATGCATGCATACATAGAAAGAAATGTCAAACGAAGCTAGTTTGTCTTTCCAGCTTCAGTTGGAAGGCATTGCGTTAGCTGTGTTGGCTAGCTCTCAAAGTGTCCTGACGTGAGAGCACATTTTCTATGCCAGGTGAAATCGCACATCATTAGCTCATTGTTATTAATGTATCCAAATAAATGTCACTAGAAATCAGCTTATGCAAATGCAGCTACTTCGTTGTTATTCTGTCTGCACTGTTTGATGTGATTGAAGTTAGCCGTAGTTGGTTAGCTAGCAAGCAAGGGATAAGAACATTGCCAGCCAGTATGGCAATGGAACATTTAGAGCAAACAACTAGGTCGCGTCCATAGATACAGAACAAAAAGACTGAACGAATGGGTCGCGTCTAGCAGGGCATTATCACTTAAATCTGACATTACCTTCAGTGTTGTGACATCTTATTACAGTCAGTGTTGTGACATAACATTACATTTGTATCAAGGTAGAGGGATGTTGTGCTCTAAGCTTGGATGTACACTGAGAATACCAAATATTAGGAAAGCATTCATAATATTTTGCCCTCAGAACAGCCTCGGTCCATAGACTCTACAATGTGTCAAAAGCGTTCCACAAGGATGCTGGCCCATGTTGACTCCAACGATTCCCAGAGTTGTCAAGTTGGCGGGATGTCATCTGTGTGGTGGACTGTTCTTGATACACACAGGAAACTGTTGAGCATGAAAAACCCAGCAGCGTTGCAGTTCTTGATACAAACCGGTAATATGGTCACCATAACAGCATTACCGCCACACCGGCGGCCATGAGTCATAAAGGTAGTCAAACTCCACATGACTGTTTAGTCACGGTAATTAGGCTTCTCCAAGCTCTGATGCTGCTGATGGTCATTAGTAGCCTACCAAACTTGTTAACTACCTGGTACTCAGCACTCTATTGTCACTCTAATCACTCTGACATCAATGCAAATGTAATCGAAAATCTAATCAAGCACTTCGTGAGCTCATGTTGCGCAACATTTCTATAGGCTTTGCAATTGCGTGAGAAAAAAGAGTGATGGCCTCTTAAAAAGAGGATCCCGTCAGCTAGGCCCACTATATTTCTCAACTTTCCTAATATTAAACACATTGCTTCTCTTTACAACAGTAAAGCCTACCTACCTGGCTGGCATGAAAATGAACCACAGGAAAAGCGTCCTCCATTCGCTATTTACGTGTTGCCCTTATTTTGAGATGAGTGCATGATAATGGTCCATTCCCAATCAAAAAAAACTTCACACACATTATTTAGTATATGTAAAAACACAATTAAATCAAGAATAGTCTGATGGGTGACAATATTAGCGGATCACTTGTGAATGATGCCCAGCTTAAGGCAAGAAACAGTGCATGCTTTTTTTTTTTTGCCACCTTTTTCAACTCATAGTCGCGCACCTCATGTAGCCTAGCCCGTAGGCCTATATGTTTTGATAAGGTTTGTATCACAACTAAAGTGGCCAAATAACTTTTTTAAATGAAGCCCATTAATCCACTTTACAACGGGTGTAGACTAGAGCCTAACTGGCATACATACGCAGCGCGTGAGTTTCAAGTTAAGGGAAGATCATTTTCACCATAAAAATGCACCTTTATAATAAAAGCATTACATGCGTAATTGCAATTGTGGTCCCTTTTGAGAATGGTGTTTTCCTGCTAATGGAACATTCGCGCTTATAGCCTACTGCCCTGTGTGTATTGCTGCGCTTATGTGAAGAAATAGCCTAATAGTTTATCAACATTTTAAGCTAAATGTTCTGATCTGTTGCATCAAGCTCATTGCTTAAAACAGGTTTTTTAACGCTAGTGGTTGTATTCATTTGGGATCTATTGCATCCCACAACTGTCCCAGACTATGTTTTGGAATATTTATTTATTGCATAGAATAGGTCAACTTTTGCACTATGGGAGATGGTAGATTGACATACTGTAGGCTAGTGCTTTTGCTGTTCATTAGGCCTACTTATCTTGTTGGCTGACAAAGTAAATGTGGACAGTTCTTCCAATATCTTCCATATGCGCCTCGAAATTGAATAAGGACACGCTCAGTTGCGTCCCCGGTGTGTCTGTCTTCACTTGTAGCCTGTGCGAAAGACCCGAACACGTGAAGGAGAGGTGATTCGGCATGCAGCAGGGAGTTGGGAATTATAATGATTATATTCAGCCCAAGGGCACAACGGCCACTGGCTGCAAAAGGCATGGATTTTTTTAGGGGGCATTACGGCTACACAAAGGGGATGCAGTCGGGAAATTCGAGGCATTATCAAGTTCTTGTCAAATGTTGAATGAGACTGAAGTGTGTACAGCCTGTGCAAAAACAAAGCAGAGCTTATGCCTTTTTCATGCAACTTTTTCAAATCATCATTAGTCGCATCATGCAGCCTTAGAATGTATTAAAACCAAAACATATAGCCCAACATCACAACTAAAGTTACATAAACTCTAAGCATATAGTGTAAGAGTACCTGTTTCTTTGTTAAACGCTCAGCGCAGAATAGCCGCATGGGTGCACTCCCTCAAACCGTTTGGAGAAAATAGCCTTTCTATTTTACTCAGCTATGTTCAGATATATTCTTCATACTATAAAATAATGCCACGGAATTCAAAGCAAATCTTGTCTGCTAAATGAACTAGTTTAGCCCACAGCCATATGGCATGGCCACATCAGGACCTAACATAAGGACAACTCAGAGTATGCTATTCTGTTCTCCTGAAATAGACTACATTTTCTACATATGTTTCTTTAGACTTGTCTAAAATAAATAATGGATTTATTGTGATGGTGTAGGCTATATTACATGGATTTATTAGACTTATTTAAAATGTAGAGGTTCCAAAGGTCTGCATCAGTGGCTTGTAGGAAGCCAGGAGATGCTAAATGTTTTTATGTTAACAGTTATCCCTGGCTGACAATTTCATGACCCCGTTCAAAGGCACTTACATTTTTTGTCTTGCCCACTCACCCTCGGAATGGCAAAAAATGTAAGTGCCATTTCTCAATTTCTCGAGGCTTAAAAATCCTTCTTTAACCTGTCTCCTCCCCTTCATCTACACTGATTTTGAAGTGCATTTAACAAGTGACATCAATAAGGGATCATAGCTTTCACCTGGTCAGCCTGTCATGGAACGAGCAGGTGTTCTTAATGTTTTGTATCCTCTGTGTATATCCTATTGTGTACATATCAGTTGTATTACTATGCATACTACCTTCCTGTAATGACTTTTTATTTGTTTTAATTTTGACTTGATTATTATTATACTGCAGGGTTGGAGCTAGCACGTAAGCATTTCACTGCACCTTTTATACCTGCTGGAAACTGTGTACGTGAGAATTTGTTGTTGTTGATTTGTGCCACACGCTAACTTACTGTTTAAGTGCCTTGAAACAGGGGACTCTGGCTTGGCATAATAGAATATTCTCATTGAGTCTGTTGTTGTACAGAATCTTGCACGATGACTGCACTTTTTGCAACGTCTGTATTTGTTGTAGAGCACCTGACTTTAGTGCAGGGGTTCTTAAACTTTTTCCAGCCTGGCACCCAAATGAGAAATTCTGTGTTTTCCTGGGACCCAAGCTTAGGAAAATATGCAACTATACATAAATATCAGTACATTTCATTACCCTTATTTATGCCTAAAACAAATGCAATATAGACAATAACAATGAAATGAAATATGTATTCATGTTTATTTTCCCCATTTAAAAAAAACTCTTACATATCTGTCTAGGTTGGAACTGTTGCTGTTAAAATACAATAAATAATTTTCATTCTGAACTGGAATAAACTGATTTATCACATCACACAGATGTAGACCAGAAAACACACAATCCCAATGAGAGATGTGTGGCTGGTTGAAGTCTTCATGTCTATTTGGGCTCTGTTTTTGACAGTGCAACACTGAGGTCATGCTCAGCCTTCAAACTGTTTCTGTACTTGTTTTATAAGTATGTCAGAGTTGAGATCCCTGACTCCCATAGGTATGTTGTGCCAAACTGGACCAGAACATCTACTGCTTTCTCAGTCAGGCAGGAGACCGCTTCCTGCTGTAGATGAACAACCCAGAACTGTGTGAGTGCGTTTGCCTCAAACAGCATCTTGCTTCAATCAGTTTATTCCAGTTAAGAATACAAAATTATTACATGTGTTCTAACAGCAACAGTTCCAACCTAGACTTTCTTTCAGCCTACAGTAGGCCTGAACATTTTTCATCTTCTGTACTGTTACTAGGATTGCACTATCAGTAGCTAGCTTGCTTTGGTGAACGTTATCTATTAGCTGTGTACAAGGCCAGGGGATTGCTTGAAAGAGAAACTCCCATCTATTACTATGAGAGTTAGTACTCTCTTATTTCTGCTTATTACCTGTTATAAAATGACAACAATGCCTTGCTAGCTGACTTTTCCACTGTCAGAAGCACTGTTTCCTGAAGCATTCTGCCCTGTTCTGAAAGAACTCCCTGGGTTTACCACCATGCTGTGGATGTTTGGTCAGGACATATCGTTTTATTCATTTGTTCCTTTTGAGAGACTCATTACTATGCACTTCCCCGCACAAAACACATTGTGTGCGCTCCTCGTTTTAAAATGTGTATGAAAGAGGGAGAAACTCATCACTGTATATGTGTTTCATGACAATTGAGCTCAGTCAGACCTTGTGGCTAGCATGAGTCCATTTGATAACAACGGTGAGTGATGGCGAGTGGGAATGACAAGTGAGTGGCAGACAGCGCATCATCGGCTGCGTTGTATGTGTCGCGGCGTGATCTTCAAGAAAACTGCAGAAAAAATATCTGGTGAACCGCGAAGCACACAGGCACCTCCCTCTCTCGGGTACGCAGCTGCCAAACTGAGCAGAGACCGCTGCTAAGCAGAGAGCGCAGATGCACTTGGCCAAATCACTTCCAGTAATTAATGATTAGTAATTAAATAATTATACATTTACTCTGACACATCGCTACCCACCATTAACAGGTCCGTGCGTCACGACCCAAACTTTAAAGGCTACTTTAGTGTAATGTGATTGCTTGTCACCTTGAAAGCACACCAAGCACATTGTTGCTATAGGAGGCTTTTTCATACATTCATGCTTCTGATGCTTCACTGTACCATAACGTTCATGTCAATACTTGTCTGTGCTAATGTGATAGGTGCAGTGCATGCCTTCAACTGCCATCCTTCACATTAATGTTTTGTTGGATAGTGTGTCTTCAGTGCATATTAAGACCTGCACTGCAAAGCTGTTCACACTTTTCACCACCGGTCTTTTATTTCCACCTGAAGCATCTCTTCTAGTGATCCAACAAGTCAAACCATTTAATATATTAGCTGACAGGTACGTGTGAATGGCATACATGTATTTTAGACAGTTATGCATTCAATGATTTATGTTGAATACACTTATCACCAAACATTGCATATCAGGAATATTTATTTATTTTATTTAACCTTTATTTAACTAGGCAAGTCAGTTAAGAACAAATTCTTATTTACAATGGCGGCCAAACCCGGACGACGTTGGGCTAATTGTGCACCGCCCTATGGGACTCCCAATCATGGCCGGTTGTGATACAGACTGGAGTCGAACCAGGGTCTGTAGTGACGCCTCTAGCACTGAGATGCAGTGCCTTAGACTGCTGCGCCACTCGGGAACCCAAAATATATGCTTCATGAGAAATTCATGCACACTTCATAGGCTGTAGGTTACACACTTAGGCCAAAGTGGTATTACATGCAGACACAGCAGACTCCCAGTACAAGTTGTTGTCTTGGTATGGTCGGCCAGCTAGAGATCCATCCGAGAGTGACAGATTTCTGTGTGTTTTTGTTTAGGGGCCCTTTGCTGCATTAGGAGCTAAAAGGAATAAGTACTGTCAGTGTTTGCTGAATCCATGTTAAGTGACTCATAGCATGATATGGAGGTATCACTATGAGACAGTCATTTTGTGAATATCTACCATTTACACTGTGAAATGCTCTTCCTGACAATTACAATGTGAGATGCTCTAGTTGTAAACGGAAAAGAAACAAATGGAAGTGCCAGCAGTTTAGAATCTTCTGTTGGTTATACTATAGTAATACAACCTCAACACAGCCTGAGCAAAGTGTAGTGTTGGTTTAGCATGATTTAGGAGGGCTAGACCCACAAAGAAATGTTCAGGACATTGTTTGGGTAATATATTGTCACTCGAAATACCAACACATTCACAAAGTGAAGTATTTAAAGACAGGACAATGATAAATTACCATGGTATATATTACGTTGCCATGCACACTACCTCCAACAATACATTTGAATGGATTTCAAATCACAGGGCTAGCCTTTAATTTGGACTTTGTAGTTTTGAGGAAGATTTCTTCGAACTTCACTACAATAGTATAGGCCTACATTATTTCCTGGTGCTTTTTGGTCAATGATTGGCTCATTCACATGATTAATTCAGCTCTCTTTGATTGGCACTATTCCAGTGGCTCTTTATCATGTAAAATATATTTGTGAATAACTAAAACACAGCTTAATGTAACCCTCCATGAACTTCTCTGGCTTTGGCCCCCTTCCCAGCCACATTGTGTCTATTCCAGGAAGTTGTTCATTGTCATCTGATTTCAGCTAGTCTGAGCCTTTGCCAGTTTTATTGTGCTGCTACATTCCTGCTCCTTAATGTGAAAACAACTTTCCTCTCTCCCACATTGCAGGTTAGGTCTACGGTTCATCCCTTGAGCCTCCTCTACCCAGTCTGCTGTATCTGATTGTGTAACACTTCTGGTGGGTCCACGTGGGGAGGTGATGTGTTCCAGTGGCGGTCCAGACAGCTCCGGCTATGGGGGCAGCCGGTCTGGCTCCTCATATGCTCTGTGTGCCTTGGGGGTGGGGCTCATAGCCCTGGGCATCGTCATGATCGTGTGGACTGTGGTGCCCGGGGATGCTCCCCGGACAACCAAGCCTCCGGGCAACTTCAGTGTTATTGTACCAGTGGACCATGCTGGGGATGGAGAGAAGGACAGGGAAACAGCGAAGACCTCATCAATAGCCTATGTGCTGGTGGGGGCGGGGGTGGCCATGCTGCTGCTGTCCATCTACCTGGGGGTGAGGAACAAGAGGGGGAGCCAAGGACAGGAGACACAGGTCCCCTTTGTGGACCATGTGGCTGGGGAGGCAGGAGAGATGTGAGTGCTTTAAACAATTTAGATAATCACTAACAGTGACTTATTTTAATCATCCAAGAAGGGGTTCAAAGAGGCTTCGTTTTCACTATTAACCCATATAACCTAGTTTCTAGGATGATGCCTGCAACATGCCTCCCTTTTGATTGATAGATGTTAAAGCACCAGTTTATCTACACTGCGTGTACAAAACATTCCTAATATTGAGTTGTCTTGCCCACTCACCCTCCGAATGACACACATACACAATCCATATCTCAATTGTCTCAAGGCTTAAAAATCCTTATTTAACCTGTCTCCTCCCCTTCATCTACACTGATTGAAGTGGATTTAACAAGTGACATCAATAAGGGATCATAGCTGTCACCGAATTCACTTGGTCAGTCTGTGTCATGGAAAGAGCAGGTGTCCTTAATGTTTTGTACTCTCAAAACTAGCACCAAATGTCATACCAGTACATACCACTAGTAATTAAGGAATAAAAGTCCATTAGAGGAAAAAAGAAAAAGAAACATTGAACGCCGTGCACTTATTACCACTACTGGCCGGTGTGGCTAGTGAGGTTTCATGACGTTTACAACAATAGCAGAAACATATCATTACAAAAGCTCTTATTGTTCTGGCAATATATGTTTTTGTGATTATGATCAGTTAAGAAGCAGTACTTAGCTATTTTAGGCTTTTCTAGTATCCTTAAAAAAAAACATGAAATGTAAATGATGGCTAAAATGTTGCTTATTTTAAACCGCCGTCCTTGTACATTCTTTTGTAGTGCAGGGGAGCCAGCACCAGCCTACGACGTGCCCAGTTATGAGGAGGCGGTCACCAGTGGCCAGTACCCCATACGCCAGAGCAACTTACGCCACAGCACCTCCCAGCTGCCTTCCTACGAGGACCTCATCAGTGCTGTGGAAAACGAGGGGGAGGGACCAAGAGCAGTCACTTCAGAGGATGTTCCTCCCACTACTCCGGCCCTGCATCCCCAGCCCACCCCCGCCGCTGCAGCCAACCCCCCCACCCGCAGCAGCAGTCGGGCTAGCCGGATACTACGGCCGCTCAGGGTACGCAGAATCAAGTCAGAGAAACTCCATCTGAAGGACTTCCGTTTTAAAGTCCACAACCCTACTGATGTGAAGGTGACCATTGAACCCATCACGCCACCACCACAGTATGACGATAAGATGCCTGAGTTCTGACAGCGCCCTCGGGCTTGGGAGGACTACAAGCATTGTTTTTCAATGTTGAGTAAAACAACACTATTGCTGGATCAGATGGACTAATAATAATACAATTTCTGGAAAGCAGAACCATTATAACAGATGCTTTGTGAATATAGGCCCTGAACTCACATACCATCTCAGAGTAGGAGTGTTGATCTAGGATCTGTCCATGCAATCTTATTCATTATGAACTGAAAGGCAAAACTGATCCTAGTTCAGATCTCCTACTCTGAGACACTTTGTGGATACACGGGCCTTGAGTCCAGAGGCCTGGCTTGGGAGTCTTCTTCCTTCACACTGAGACCAAGACACTGACATTGTTGCTTTGAATCAAGATGTTTCTCTGCTCTAACTTGACTTGTTTATTGAAATCTGCTTAATGGCATATTTATTCCAGGGCTTCTTTATGTGCACTATGCTATCTGTTTAGAACACTGTGGCTGTGTTTTGAAGATAATTAGCTATCTTATTCTTATCTTGTGCACAAATACATCTTGACATCCAGAAAATGTCCTTAACCTTTTCAGATGGAATGCATAAAATGGTGTCATAACAGTGCCTTGGTCATTGTATTGTATCAGCAGATGTGCCTATTAGGAAACAATCCATGTCATCAGTTTGTCCCCCCACACTGTGATTGCTCATGGACTACTGGAAACAAATGCCCTATGAAAATGGTAGTTTCATGTCAGTTTATACAAAGAATGGCACAACTTTTGAGAACGTGTTTTATAGTACTACTATGTAGAGGACATGCTGAAGCCAAGGAATAATTAAATACCTTTATGTTGACTGGCCTCTGTCCTCTGTGTTGACGTTTGGCAGTTGGAGAGTATTGAATGTGAATCATGAAAATGTCCGCTTTCTATAACTGCAGCAACAATGAAAGGGAATAAGTGTTGTCTCGTCAGCTTTACATTCAAGGGAATAGCAGGTAGAATACCCTGAAGTCCAAATAAACTGTAAGACTTTATCTCTGCTAATTTATCTAACTATGCACATTTTTACAGCGTTAAGAGCATTTTGATAAGATTATTTCAAGGTTTCTTTACTTATGTGGACCGTGAATGAATGTACCTTTCTAGTACTGACCCAGTTCAACTAACTAAAACCATGTTTGGGAAGATCATTGGAGAAGCATAATGTTCTTAGAATTTAACAGCAGTTATTTATTAAAGATCTTTTGTCATCTGACACTGTAGGAGAAAAAATTTAACTATTGGGCTCCCGAGTGGCGCAGCAGTCTAAGGCAGTGCTAGAGGCGCAACTACAGAACCTGGTTCGAGTCCAGGCTGTATCACAACCGGCCGTGATTGGGAGTCCCATAGGGCTGCTCACAATTGGCCCAGTGTCGCCCAGGTTAGGGTAGGCAGTCATTGTAAATAAAAATTTGTTCTTAAATGACTTTCCTAGTTTTAAAAAAATGAGGGGGGGTGTACTGTATATGTACTTAGTGTAGGTGACCAAATTCAATAGATAGCACTGTATGAATGACCTCTGGTCTGTAGAATTGGTTTGCGTATATGTGCTTGTTTCTGTATTGACACATTTAAATAAGTAATGAAAGGTATTGGGGTAATTGTCTGTTTTCAAAAATGTTAAATATCAATGTATTTATTTTAACATGTGCAAATCATTATTTGGGGATTCTTGAGAAATAAAATTGACTGAGTTGTTTGTGTTGTATGGATCAAAGATGCATCACAATCTCACACTGAACATTAAATATTTCAATCTTGACCTTCTCACGTTACATGTGTAAACAAACAATATGTTGCCCAGAATGTTCTTTGACCTACGGTTATATAATAAGATTGTCATTTTTTTTTATATTGCCATAAAATTCCTATGGCTTCCTATTTTTCCGGCTCTTATTAAGTTATATTTTAGCACCCTCTAGTGGTATTTTAATGAACCCACGTAAAGTGAAGGACTGGGTGCAAGTTTATTCCTGACAATGCCGTCAAACCGGGGAAACTGGGCCCAGGGATGGATTCATTACGTCTTGCAACGGAAACCATTTAAGAACCAAACGCAAGTAATCCGAGCAAACGGAACGTAATAGGCCAGGAACTACGTGCATTGTATAATAGAAACGATCGTGTTCGTTGCAAAACTTTTTCCGTTAGTAGTAAACGTTTTCTGTTGCAAAACATTGGCGTAGTGAAAACCCCCTGGTTATATCATGTGTAGAGCGTCACAAAGGGAAAAAAGCCACAAAATATTGTCATCAAACTGGGGTGCGTTAAGCAAGACCCAACGTTTTGGAATTTTCAGATAGTAATACGCTATGAGGAACAAACATGCCTCTGACGTATAATAAAGAATCGACTCGGCTCTATTCGTTGCATATCTGTAACGTTCAACATTTGGGTACTGAACATCGTCCTGGTGTGTACTCATTCTGTCTTCCAACGGAAACTGTTTACCGTTCAAGAACTAAACGGAAGCAAGCAGAACGTAACCGGGAGGGACCTACCTGAATTTGACCATTGAAACGCTAGTTTTTGTTGCAAAAGGTTTTCCAATTGGAGTAAAATGTTTCTGTTGCAAAATATTTTGCAAAATAATTGGCATAATGAACTAGTAACACAAATCTTATCTGAAGTGTTAAGGAAATATATATTTTATGCACCAAATAATTCAGCATAGGACGCTAATCATAGCTTCTTATTGATTTCAGGGGTTCACATTAACCTACATAAACCTATAGTGTACACTAACTTGTAGTACACGTTTTTCCAAAAGCACAATGAGGTCCTACTTTTCATGGCTATATCTACAAATTATTCATCGAATATTCAACTTATTCTGTTATGTCGTTCTGCCTGTTAAATAGTAGACTATTAAAGACTTTTGGCAGCTGACCATAGAAATATTTGGGTAACACTTTATTATAACTTTGACAAATAACCGTTAATAAACTAGGCAAGTTATAAATGTTAACAGGCCTACATGTTTACAAATAATGAAATAGTTATTAATAGTTTAAGCATTTATAGGCATAAGCATTAGCTGAAAATAATTACAATTCATCATAAGCATTGAACATGTATAAACATTTCTAAGCATCCATAATGGAATATTCATGAAAGTTATTTTAAAGTGTTACCCCCTAGGATTTGCTGTAATTGCAGTTGTCTGTAAGCTACTAAAATACCCAATTGAAATAATTTAACCTAATGTGACTATTAAACAATTTCATAATAATAGTAATATTTTGTGTGAAGTATTAATTTGGAGATTAGGGTTTGATAACTAAATGTACTTATTTATGTTTAGCACTGCGGGGGGAAAACGTTGTAAGATCATGTTTGAGCTAGGGAAGACCGGGGCTAAATGTAACACTTTTCCTTTTGCTTATTTATGAAAATACTATTTTAGGGCTCTATTCAATCCGTATCGCGGTATGTCAGTGTTACAGCGTGTTTGGAATGTAAAGGCAATGTTCCTACAGTAGCGAGTGTTGGAACATTGCTGTGGGATTTGCTTCCATTCAGCCGTAAGAGCATTAGTGAGGTCGGGTACCGATGTTGGGTGATTCTTCCACACCGATCTCGACAAACTATTTCTGTATGAACCTCGCTTTGTGCATGGGGGCATTGTCATGCTGAAACAGGAAAGGGCCTTCCCCAAACTTTTGCCACAAAGTTGGAAGCACAGAAACGTATAGAATGTATGCTGTATGTTGGCATTAAGATTTCTCTTCACTGGAACTAACGGGCCTAGCCCGAACCATGAAAAACAGCCCCAGACCATTATTCCTCCTCCACCAAATGTTACAGTTGGCACTATGCATTGGGGCAGGTAGCGTTCTCCTGGCATCTGCCAAACCCAGATTCGTCCGTCGGACTGCCAGATGGTGAAGTGTGATTCATCACTCCAGAGAATGCGTTTCCACTGCTCCAGAGTCCAATGGCGGCAAGCTTTACACCACTCCACCCAACGCTTGGCATTGTGCATGGTGATCTTAGGCTTGTGTGCGGGTGCTCGACCATGGAAACCCATTTCATGAAGCTCCCAACAATGAACAGTTATTGTGCTGACGTTGCTTCCAGAGGCAGTTTGGAACTCAGTAGTGAGTGTTGCAACAGAGGACAGACGATTTTTACGTGCTAAGCGCTACGCGCTTCAGCACTCGGCGGTCCCATTCAGTGAGTTTGTGTGGCCTACCACTTCGCGGCTGAGCCATTGTTGCTCCTAGATGTTTCTACTTCACAATAACAGCACTTTGAAATTTGATATCATTATGTGAATGTGTCTAAATACCATATAAAATACAATATAATTTTAGGTACACTGCAATACAAATAACCCTGTTACAACTAACCCCCATTACTAATCTGAGTCTAATCTAAGTCTTGTGAGATAAAAAAAAACTGAAAAGCCCATTTCTTACTTATCACATTTATATATAATTGTAGATACATGGAGAGTGTTCCACAGGTCAATAATCAAAAAAGAGAGCCAGCAATTCATTGGGGCATGGACTCTACATGAAAAACCCAGCAGCGTTGCAGTTCTTAACAAAAACCGGTGCACCTGGAACCTACTACCATTCCTCGTTCAAAGGCACTTACATCCTTTGTCTTGCCCATTCTCCCTCTGAATGGCACACATACACAATCCATTTCTCAATTATCTCAAGTCTTAAAAATCCTTCTGTAACCTGTCTCCTCCACTTCATCTACACTGACTGAAGTGGATTTAACAAGTGACATCAATAAGGGATCATAGCTTTCACCTGGATTAATCTGGTCAGTCTATGTCATGGAAAGAGCAAGTGCTCTTAATGTTTAGTACACTCAATGTAGATACCACTGACACCAAGACTGTGGTATCACACATATATTTATGAACACTGCCATGGGTACATTCATGCATTATAAAGGCTCATTGGAACTAGTTTTAATAGTTTCAATTGAGATGAATGTATTCTCCCCATTGAGGTCAGACTCCACCCTTACTTTCCAGTCTACTAGGTTTTTGTGGCTGCTGCTGCAGCTGCCATGGTATGAGGGGGAGGGACAACTCGTTCAGGGAACAGCCAGCCCGGGGAGTCAGTCACATTCCTGGCCGGGATTCAATGACTGAACCAGACACAAACAAACAGAGAGAGAGAGAGAGAGAGGGAGGGGAAAGAGAGAGAGCGAGAGAACGCCAGACTGCTCAGACTTGGCATATTTGAGGATCACATCGTGCAGACTAGACATAGACATTACAACCAGAGACTGCTTTGGAGAAGATAAACATTGTATCGTTTTGACGCTCTTTTGTGAGTGGTCCGACGGATTTATCTTTCTTATCTGTGGACTGGGGAGAGTTAAGAGTATTTCATCTCAATAGTGTCTTATCCTCATTTTTTTAACAGATAACGACCAGGGCCGGTGGTGACATTCTCTAGTGACATGGAAATGCCCTTTTGGTGGATTTTGAAGACAACTGATTAAAATAGATCGCGTAAATTTGAACTCACTTCTCTAGTGGCAAAAACATGGAGGCTCCATCAAGCTTTCAGCCTCATCCCGGACTTCAGCAAACTCTGAAGCAGTTTCATTTGAGTTCCAGGAGCTCCCTTGGTGGACCAGCGGCGTTCTCCGCTCGGTGGCACCAGGAAATTCTCTTCAACAAAGATGGAAAAACAGCTGAACTGATGCTGGCCATGCCTCCCCTGACACCCCAGGTTTTGTCGGGGCCGTTGTTCATTCCGTCCGACCGCTCCATCGAAAGGTGCGAAACTGTCCTGGAGCGCGAGACAATTTCTTGTTTCGTGGTCGGCGGCGAGAAACGGCTGTGTCTGCCGCAGATTCTCAACAGTGTCCTGCGGGATTTCTCGCTTCAGCAGATAAACTCGGTGTGCGACGACCTGCATATCTACTGCTCCCGGTGCACTGCGGACCAGCTGGAGATCCTCAAAGTCGTGGGTATCCTGCCCTTCTCTGCCCCATCATGCGGATTGATCACCCAGACGGATGCTGAGCGCCTCTGCAATGCCCTCATTTACTGTGGTATCTACCCTCCTCACTGCAACAAAGAGCTGTCTGGCTCCCTAGAGTTGGAGAGGACGGAAAAAAGCTTCAAAGTATACCACGAATGTTTTGGTAGGTGTAAAGGGTTATTTGTCCCAGAACTGTATACCAGTCCCAATACCGCCTGTATCCAATGCATGGACTGCAGACTCATGTACCCCACTCACAAGTTTGTGGTCCATAGTCACAAAAGACTAGAGAACCGGACAGTTCACTGGGGGTTCGACTCGGCTAACTGGCGGGTCTATGTTCTCCTGGACCCGGACTATACAGGGAAAGAAGAGAAGGCTGTCCTGGATCAGAACCTCAAAGAAATGAAAGGCAAATTTGACTTCGTGAACAAGTTCTCAAACAAATCATGCCGTGTAAGTCTGTTCAAGTTTTTTTTTGAAGTTTGTGCTTAAAATATCTTTTAACATATTTGATGACATACATTAACATTGAATTAAGTGATAATGCCCGAGAAGCAACCAGTCAGCATTCAGGATTAAACCCACCCGTTGTATAATTAAGCAATAAGGCTCGAGGAGGTGTGGTAAATGGCCAATATACCACAGCTAAGGGCTGTTCTTATGTATGATGCAACACGGAGTGCCTGGATACAGCCCTTAGCCATGGTATATTGGCCATATATCACAATCCCCCAAGGTGCCTTGTTGCTATTATAAACTGGTAACCAATGTAATTATCAAAATAAAGAAAGTCGCACACTCCATGTATAATCTCCAGGCAATTTAATGGGTATTTACCAACGTTTCGGCATCACTGTGCTGAAACGTTGGTAAATACCCATTAAATTGCTGGGAGATTATACATGGAGTGTGCGACTTTCTTTATTTTGATAGTTTATTCGTCTTAGTCAGCACCTCCACACAAACTATGATTCTGAGTGTGCGCCAGCTCATGTTTTTTTTAATCTACCAATGTAATTAGAGCAGTAAAAATAACTGTTTTGTCATACTGGTGGTATAAGGTCTGATATACCACGGATGTCAGCCAATCAGCATTCAGGGCTTGAACCACCCAGTTTATCATTTGTGATAACCTATTGGTTAATGTGTTGTTATTCATTAATCAATGGTAGTGTTTTGAAATAATGGCCCTATTACACAGTTGCGTGTTAAGAACAACTAAGGATATCTGAATATGATATCTTATTGCATGCCATTTAGCCCACACTATTGAGTCATTCCATCACTGTTACATTTGCAACTGACAATGTACAGTAGGGATGACCAACCTGTATATAATGGCCCCTTCCCCTGCCCTGTTCTATTGGTCTCACTCACTCACTCACTCACTCACTCACTCACTCACTCACTCACTCACTCACTCACTCACTCACTCACTCACTCACTCACTCACTCACTCCACACACATTCATACATTCATACATTCACACACACACATAAACACACACACACATTCACACACGCATTATTTATTTCCAATGTTTTCCTCTCTGACTTTTTGCAGAGCAGGTACATTGGTTTAAATTCACATTAAAAAGGTTGTTTTAAAATGTTCCTTTGAAAACAAAAGAACCTCAAACTTTCACACCCTGAGTGGTCCTCCACTCCACTCTCCTTGGAACCCCCATAGTGTAACTCAAGGGCATCTTCATATGACAGATTTTATTAGTGTCAGAGAAGGGAGGGGGGCTGGGGAATCCATTATTGGGCCACAAGGTGGGTTAGGGGATAAGAGTTAAATGAACTATGGGTTATTACAATGTGTGTTAGATCAGGATAGGTTGTGTGTGTGTGTGTGCTTGCGTGCGTGCGTGCGTGCGAACTTGAGCCCATTGAATGCAGGGTGGTGGAAGGTTTTCAGGGTGAACACTTGCCTGAGGTCTATGGCTGTGCTGCCTGGCTCCACGCGATGCTCACAGATGTTCAGAGTGGACAAAGGACAGGGAGACATGGTGGCTGTTTCCCTCAGCTCACAGCAGCTGTTGAGTGGGACTTTGCTAATGACTGGACACTATGTTTCACCGTGGTGTAACAACTACACTATGAATAGGAGACAGGCTATGTCTCTTCAATATTCCTCTCAGTCACTTTACATTTCATTATTATTCCTACACAGGAAATTGTGGAATTTGGAATTGTGGAATTTGGAATTATTATAAATTAATGGAGGTCTACCTCGACCAAGAGAGGCTTGGTTGAATATTAGTTCTGAGCGATCAACCGAAATATAGATTATTTTTCAGTTTTTAACAACTAATTGACTGACGTCAGTTCAAATATTTTAAATAAATTGAGTTTTTTTCTCTCCAGTGAGCTCAATGCACATATTGCATGGTTTCTCTAGAGATAAATCACATCCAGCCTGAACTGTGCGATGTAGTAGGGAGTTGTAGTTTCCAACAGGCCAATATTCTACATAGGTTAGCACATAAAACATGGTAGTTAACTACAATGAACATAATCGATTATGCATCTACCAGTCTGTGTTTCTTTTAAGCCTGCTATGGAAGAGACAAGAATGTTTATCGTGAGTCTCAACGTCAACAGTGAAGAAGCGACTCCGGGATGCTGGCCTTCTATGCAGAGTTCCTCTGTCCAGTGTCTGCGTTCTTTCGCCCATCTTAATATTTAATTTTATTGGTCAGTCTGAGATATGTATTTTTCTTTGCAACTCTGCTTAGAAGGCCAGCATCCTGGAGTCGCCTCTTCACTGTTGACGTTGAGACTGGTGTTTTGCGGGTACTATTTAATGAAGCTGCCAGTTGAGGACTTGCGAGGCGTCTGTTTCTCAAACTAGACACTCTAATTTCCTTGTCCTCTTGCTCAGTTGTGCACCGGGGCCTCCCACTCCTCTTTCTATTCTGGTTAGAGACAGTTTGCGCTGTTCTGTGAAGGGAGTAGACAGCATTGTACAAGATCTTCAATTTCTTGGCAATTTCTCCAATGGAATAGCCTTCATTTCTCAGAACAAGAATAGACTGACGAGTTTCAGAAGAAAGTTCTTTGTTTCTGGCCATTTTGAGCCTGTAATCGAACCCACAAATGCTGATGCTCCGGATACTCAACTAGTCTAAAGAAAGCCAGTTTTATTGCTTCTTTAATCAGAACGGCAGTTTTCAGTTGTGCTAACATAATTGCAATATTTTTTCTAATGATCAATTAGCCTTTTAAAATGATAAACTTGGATTAGCTAACACAACGTGCCATTAGAACACAGTTGTGATAGTTGCTGATAATTGGCCTCTGTACGCCTATGTAGATATTCCATTAAAAATCTGCCGTTTCCAGCTACAATAGTCATTTACAACATTAACAATGTCTACACTCTATTTCTGATCAATTTGATGTTATTTTAATGGACAAAAAATGTGTTTTTCTTTAAAAAACAAGGACATTTCTAAGTGACCCCAAACTTTTGAACGGTAGTCTATATTCTTAATTTCTAAATTGCTTGTAAAACGGCTTCCAATGTCTCTCTTTTGAGACACAGTAACATTGTGCCCTCTACAGTTTTCAAAATCTCACAGTTAATGCACATTTAATAATACATTTACATAATCTGTGTCATTTCCACATAAGAAATGGACATTCAAAACTTCACAGTGGCTTGGACCTAAAGAAAAAATGTATGTGTGTCAAAATGTCCACCACCTTACTGCTGCTGTCATAACTGTAGTCATCATGACATGATATATGGTCAGTGTTTCATATTTTCAAAACTGTGAGGTCTCTGCTTCAGGGGGCATAGGGTGGTGTGGGGTTGTGGTGTGTGCTTGTGCGTGTGTGTCTGCCTGCCTTGGTTCACAGTCAGGAGTGTCCCAGTTAGCAGACAGCCAGGCCTGGTCCTTGGGGAGCTGCACACCAGTGCTCCCATACATCACTCTGACAGGGGAAGCTGCTGAGAGGCTGGACTGACAGCCCTGGCTCGCTTACCCATAAAACAACAACAATGTTATCAACCGACCTCAGACCCACATTAATGTCAGGGTGTGTGTTGGGTCAGACCTCACCCAGGATCATGTCTGTCTGTTTGGGCCTTCAGTTACACTACTGTACACAGTTCTGTAAACTAGGTTCAGATAAAAATGACCTTTTTGCTATTTTTGAGTATTTTCTTTGAATAAAAAGATAAAGAATATTGAGATAATAGGTCATTCAATTATAAACATTTCCAAAGTTCTGTAGAACAAGTTGAACAGGGTTTCTACATTGTTCGGGTACAAAGCAGACAGGGAATTGAGGGGGATGACACCAGAGGTCAGGGGGGGACTGGGACCAGAAATCGTCCCTGGCATTCTGTAATGTGTTGTGTTGGTGGCAGGGAAGTCAGGCGCAGGAGAACGAACTTGGTATAAACGGAGTCGTTTAATACGTCCTCATAAAGCTCCAAAAACCAAAATATACAAAAAATAATAAAAGTGGGTACAAAACCCGTCGCACACCGACACATGACTTGCACAAAACATACAATCAAACAGTCTCCGACAAGGACATGAGGAGAAACAGAGGGTTAAATACACAACATGTAATGATGAGATTGGAACCGGGTGTGAAGGAAGACAAGACAAAACCAATGGAAAATGAAAAATGGATCACTGATGGCTAGAAGGTCGGTGACGTCGACCGCCGAACACCGCCCGAACAAGGAATGTCACCGACTTCGGCGGAAGTCATGACACATTTCTAACACACCGGCCCATTTTCCCCCCGTTGATGCCCCCACACTGCGCTAAAAACCTCAGTTAGACAGGCCAACTGGGCTAAAAATGGACCAGCCAAGGCCAGTCCGCCCCTGTCAGAAGTCCATTGTGTCTGTTTTAAATCGAATCCTGCATTGGGTCATTTAGCCATTGCCTAATGTAAAGATGGGGGTAGATTGGAAGAAAACAGGCTGTAGACTCTCATTGAAGAGATACGGGCCCAGTGGGGCAGGGCCTTAACATGTGTTGTTAAAAAGCTGTGACATCTGACCTCTATCCACAGAGACTGACCCCACTCACCCCCACTATTTTTACAGCGTCCAATCAGATGTCCTTGTGTCCAGTCCACTGGCCAGATGGCTGTCTGATAAAGGACAGAGAGACACAGCAAATAAATAAATACAAATAACAAACATTATTGCGATCTAGCCTAGCAACCACGCAAATACAAAAACACATAGTACCACAGTATCTATCATACAGGAAACAAGTACACCAGCATACAACACAAACAAATTATCTTATGAAACCCCACAATTCAAATAAATAACCAAATATCAAAGGTACAAAAACTGATATTGATTGCTTTTCTGAAATATGAATTCCACCTGTTCTTCTATTTAGGGAAATACATAAAATATGGTTTTGTGAGGAATGACTCAAATATGTTTCCCCCCCTCATTGTCCAATATTTCTTAGTATAAGCTTTACAAGTAAGAGCAATAACATCAATCTTGTGCATGAGTGTAGAGAAGAAGCGGACTCTGGAGACCCGTGTAATCCAAACTTAATGGAAGGGATATTAAACTTGTTCATGTCAGGCCAATTTCTCATGCCATCGTTCTGTTCACTCCATCAAATGAGCCTCAAACCTGGGACCAAACCAGTTAACTGAGTACTGTACTCTGAGGTGGAGAGGGACGGTGTGTGTTTTATTTTTGTGTAAAGCCCTACATCTGTGTGCTTATGTATTGCTCTGTGTCACTTATGGCTAGCAAGACAAATCAAATGTTATTTTTCACGTGCTGAATACGACAGGTGTAGACTTTACCGAAGGCTTACTTTACGAGCCCTTTCCCAACAATGCAGAGTTAAAAAATACAAAAATAATCCAAATAAGCAGAGAAAATAGGAAATATTAACACAATAGAATAATGAGGCTATATACAAGGAGTGCCAGTACAGAGTGAATGTGTAGGGCTATGAGGTAGTTGAGGTAATTGAGGTAACATGTACATGTAGGTAGGGGTAAAAGACAGTGTTGTCTGTATGTGTCTGTGTGTATGTGTATTAATGTGTGTGTGAGGGGGTGTATATGAGTGTGTGTGCAGTATGTGCATGTGAGTGGTATTATGCCTGGATCAGCTGGGCTGGGTGATTCAAATGAGCTCACTGCCGGTTCATTTCCGCACCTATCTGTCTCCTAACCTCTGGGAAGCCCTGAGAGCACACATGGTTCATCCTCCCTGCCCCTGGCCCAGCCCTGTCTGACCACCACTGACCCAACACACACTTCCTCACTGACCAGCACCTCCCCTAAACGGACCATCCAAGCCAAACTCAGTCCCAGCATCTCCAACCTCTGCCTCCAGTTCAACCTAAACCATAGCCTAGTCCCTAAGCAAACAAATATTTCAGTGGATAATGCATCCAGCCCAGAGTGTTGTTGGTAGGATTCAATATAAGGAGCTCTGAGTCTGTTCAATTGCCTCATCTGTAAACCCTTTTGAAAACATGGCTAACTAAAGTGCATCATCTCATATTATATGTGATTGAAGGAGAGTGAGAGGCAGTGTCAGAAAGAGGGGTGTGAGGAGCTCACAGGGGTCTCGCACTCCATTCTCCAAAGGCTGACCCCCAGCTCCGTCAGCTGGAGCTCTGTCATGGTGAGGGGTGCTGAAGACCAGCTACCTCCTTTGTTCCAGAGCACTGCCTTTCAGAGGCTGTTAAGTGCAGCCATTCCTTTTTTTAAATGTCTTGTTTCTTTGGGTGGTGCGTGGGTAAAATGGCTCTAACTCACAGCCTCTCCCAGGGTGGGAAACCTATGACTGAGCACTTTGCTGTGTCTGTCTGTATCAATGGCATCCTGTTCCATGTAGGGCAGCCAGTCGCCACTGACTGGTCACTGTCTGTCTGCTTCAAAAGCATGCACACTAACCTGAAAGTACAGCTTCAAGTAGACCTCATACCATTATTCATAACCTATGACAAATAGATGGTACAGTGTTTGTTGATGTGGTGTACATTCTTTAAAGGTGGTGTTTAACATTAGACAGTCAGAGAAGGAGATTAGTGAGGAGGAGGTGGAGAAGAGGAGGAGATTAGTGAGAAGGATGTGGAGATTAGTGAGGAGAAGGAGGTGGAGAGGAGGAGGAGATTAGTGAGAAGGAGGTGGAGATTAGTGAGGAGAAGGAGGTGGAGAGGAGGAGGAGATTAGTGAGGAGAAGGAGGTGGAGGAGATTAGTGAGGAGAAGGAGGTGGAGAGGAGGAGGAGATTAGTGAGGAGATGGAGGTGGAAAGGAGGAGGAGATTAGTGAGGAGATGGAGGTGGAGAGGAGGAGATTAGTGAGGAGGTGGAGGTGGAGAGGAGGAGATTAGTGAGAAGATGGAGGTGGAGAGGAGGAGATTAGTGAGGAGAAGGAGGTGGAGAGGAGGAGATTAGTGAGGAGAATGAGGTGGAGATTAGTGAGGAGAAGGAGGTGGAGAGGAGGAGATTAGTGAGGAGAATGAGGTGGAGAGGAGGAGGAGATTAGTGAGGAGATGGAGGTGAAGAGGAGGAGATAAGTGAGGAGGAGGAGGTGGAGAGGAGGAGATTAGTGAGGAGGTGGAGAGGAAGAGGAGATTAGTGATGAGAAGGAGGTGGAGAGGAGGAGGAGATTAGTGAGGAGAAGGAGGTGGAGAGGAGGAGATAAGTGAGGAGGAGGAGGTGGAGAGGAGGAGATTAGTGAGGAGGTGGAGAGGAAGAGGAGATTAGTGAGGAGAAGGAGGTGGAGAGGAGGAGATAAGTGAGGAGAATGAGGTGGAGAGGAAGAGGAGATTAGTGAGGAGAATGAGGTGGAGAGGAGGAGATAAGTGAGGAGGAGGAGGTGGAGAGGAGGAGATTAGTGAGGAGGTGGAGAGGAAGAGGAGATTAGTGAGGAGAAGGAGGTGGAGAGGAGGAGGAGATTAGTGAGGAGAAGGAGATGGAGAGGAGGAGATTAGTGAGGAGAAGGGGGTGGAGAGGAGAAGGAGAGGAGGAGGAGAAAGCGGTGGAGAGGAGGAGATTAGTGAGGAGATGGAGGTGGAGAGGAGGAGGAGATTAGTGAGGAGAATGAGGTGGAGAGGAGGAGATAAGTGAGGAGGAGGAGGTGGAGAGGAGGAGATTAGTGAGGAGGTGGAGAGGAAGAGGAGATTAGTGAGGAGAAGGAGGTGGAGAGGAGGAGGAGATTAGTGAGGAGAAGGAGGTGGAGAGGAGGAGATTAGTGAGGAGAAGGAGGTGGAGAGGAGGAGGAGAAAGCGGTGGAGAGGAGGAGATTAGTGAGGAGTTGGAGGTGGAGAGGAGGAGGAGATTAGTGAGGAGAATGAGGTGGAGAGGAGGAGATTAGTGAGGAGAAGGAGGTGGAGAGGGGGAGGAGATTAGTGAGGAGAAGGAGGTGGAGAGGAGGAGATTAGTGAGGAGAAGGAGGTAGTGAGGAGGAGGAGGTGGAGAGGAGGAGGAGATTAGTGAGGAGAAGGAGGTGGAGAGGGGGAGGATATTAGTGAGGAGAAGGAGGTGGAGAGGAGGAGATTAGTGAGGAGATGGAGGTGGAGAGGAGGAGATTAGTGAGGAGAAGGAGGTGGAGAGGAGGAGATTAGTGAGGAGGAGATTAGTGAGGAGAAGGTGGTGGAGATTAGTGAGGAGAAGGAGGTAGTGAGGAGGAGGAGGTGGAGAGGAGGAGGAGATTAGTGAGAAGAAGGAGGTGGAGAGGGGGAGGATATTAGTGAGGAGAAGGAGGTGGAGAGGAGGAGATTAGTGAGGAGATGGAGGTGGAGAGGAGGAGATTAGTGAGGAGAAGGAGGTGGAGAGGAGGAGATTAGTGAGGAGAAGGAGGTGGAGAGGAGGAGGAGATTAGTGAGGAGATGGAGGTGGAGAGGAGGAGATTAGTGAGGAGGTGGAGAGGAAGAGGAGATTAGTGAGGAGAAGGAGGTGGAGAGGAGGAGGAGATTAGTGAGGAGAAGGAGATGGAGAGGAGGAGATTAGTGAGGAGAAGGGGGTGGAGAGGAGAAGGAGAGGAGGAGGAGAAAGCGGTGGAGAGGAGGAGATTAGTGAGGAGATGGAGGTGGAGAGGAGGAGGAGATTAGTGAGGAGAATGAGGTGGAGAGGAGGAGATAAGTGAGGAGGAGGAGGTGGAGAGGAGGAGATTAGTGAGGAGGTGGAGAGGAAGAGGAGATTAGTGAGGAGAAGGAGGTGGAGAGGAGGAGGAGATTAGTGAGGAGAAGGAGGTGGAGAGGAGGAGATTAGTTAGGAGAAGGAGGTGGAGAGGAGGAAGAGAAGGAGAGGAGGAGGAGAAAGCGGTGGAGAGGAGGAGATTAGTGAGGAGATGGAGGTGGAGAGGAGGAGGAGATTAGTGAGGAGAATGAGGTGGAGAGGAGGAGATTAGTGAGGAGAAGGAGGTGGAGAGGGGGAGGAGATTAGTGAGGAGAAGGAGGTGGAGAGGAGGAGATTAGTGAGGAGATGGAGGTGGAGAGGAGGAGATTAGTGAGGAGAAGGAGGTAGTGAGGAGGAGGAGGTGGAGAGGAGGAGGAGATTAGTGAGGAGAAGGAGGTGGAGAGGGGGAGGATATTAGTGAGGAGAAGGAGGTGGAGAGGAGGAGATTAGTGAGGAGATGGAGGTGGAGAGGAGGAGATTAGTGAGGAGAAGGAGGTGGAGAGGAGGAGATTAGTGAGGAGGAGATTAGTGAGGAGAAGGTGGTGGAGATTAGTGAGGAGAAGGAGGTAGTGAGGAGGAGGAGGTGGAGAGGAGGAGGAGATTAGTGAGGAGAAGGAGGTGGAGAGGGGGAGGATATTAGTGAGGAGAAGGAGGTGGAGAGGAGGAGATTAGTGAGGAGATGGAGGTGGAGAGGAGGAGATTAGTGAGGAGAAGGAGGTGGAGAGGAGGAGATTAGTGAGGAGAAGGAGGTGGAGAGGAGGAGGAGATGGAGGTGGAGAGGAGGAGGAGATTAGTGAGGAGAAGGAGGTGGAGAGGAGGAGATTAGTGAGGAGAAGGAGGTGGAGAGGAGGAGGAGATGGAGGTGGAGAGGAGGAGATTAGTGAGGAGAATGAGGTGGAGAGGAAGAGGAGATTAGTGAGGAGAAGGAGAGGAGGAGGAGATTAGTGAGGAGATGGAGGTGGAAAGGGGGAGGAGAAGGAAGTGGAGAAAAGGAGGAGATTAGTGAGGAGAAGGAGGTGGAGAGGAGGAGATTAGTGAGGAGAAGGAGGAGGTGGAGGAGATTAGCTGTGGCTGTGACTGTAGACTTGCTGAGAACAGATGCCTGGATGGGGTTTGGTGTTATTTTATGATCATCAGTTCATCTGCGATAGCCTCGTGATTATGAGATACATGATTAAGACTCTGCTCCATCTGTGTGGATAGCGAAAATCCTGGAGCCTGCACCTGCTGCTGGGAGGAGGAGGAGGTTTTAATCCTGGAACACTCCTGGAATGCACTGACTCGGTTTGGATGAAAATGAACATCTGGACGGCTCGTCGGGGGTCTGAGTGATGAATCTGAGTCTAGTGTCTAAGTTTGACCTCTTCAGACAGGGAAACTGTAATGTTCCTCTTCCCTCATGTTTGGTTGGCCTTACTGCTAACTTAGTTACTGCTAACTTTGTCTGGAATTTTCATTATTTGATTGTTAGAGAACAGGATATAGAAATATGAGAATATGTCTTCCAGACTGGCTTGCTGCAGCAACACACAAGGCTTAGTAATATTCTGATGATTCTGATGAAAGTTTCTGTCTATAGTTTTTGAAGCCACAGACAGTATAATTTTTTATTTATTTATTATGTCCATCTTGGTTTGCCTTTGAACTAACCTGCAGTACTAGCCTGTGTTTGTTGATCTATCAGACCAGTGCTACAGTAATGTAGCTCCAGCCAGAACAGAACAGAGCAGGGCCTGCTGGTGCCATATGACAAATCGGCATGCTGCTCTCGCCTACGTTCCGCCCACCAACCACCCCCAAAGCTATCAGGAGGATTAGCTCACGTAGCTGAACCAAAAAGACTGCTCAATGTTCAGACAGCATTTGTTCCAAATGATGGATTTAAATGCTCACAAATCATGCAATCATTTCAGTTGTAGCTGGTGCAAATTGTAGGCTACGCTACAGTAACTGAATAGGAAAAGTAGTGAATGTTTTAAGAATTTACTACTTCCTTGCTCTCCAGGATATACATCATTTCTTTTAGGATGTATTGGAACAGATTAACTCTCACTGTAGGTTCAGTTCAGAATTCAAACAACCCAAGACGGAGAGGAAAGCATCTGTTAGCAACCAACATTATTCTGTAATCACTAGGTAAGAAAGTCTGGTTTGCATGAAATATGGTTTTTAACTGAGTGTGTGTCCCAGGCAGCATTCAGAGTTCTCTCAAAGACTACACGCACGCACGCACGCACGCACGCACACACACACACACACACACACACACACACACACACACACACACACACACACACACACACACACACACACACACACACACACACACACACACACACACACACACACACACACACACACACACACACACACACACACACACAGGCTGGAGTCTCCTCCATACAGTAGGCCTGTGATTGGAGGGCCGATGTGGTTGCTAAGCAGAGCTGCTCTTCCTCTGCTAAATAAGAACTTGGTGCTCTTTCTCTGGCTGGTGGGCTGAGAGGAGTGTGCCAGAGCTGAGCAGCACAACAAACACAGACAGGCAGGCAGGCAGGCCTCCCCACACAGACTTACACTCAGCAGAGCAGAGAGACTGTAGGTTTCCCTTCTCCACCCTCCTCTACCCTGCACAACAGATACATCCTCCTCCTCCTCCCTATAGAATACACACCTCGTCCTCCAACTACATCACATACAGTAGACCTCCTTACACAGACCTCCAACCGCCTCCTCGTCCAACTACACCACATACAGCTGACCTCGTTACACAGCCCTCCAACCACCTCCTCGTCCTCCAACTACATCACATACAGCGGACCTCGTTACACAGACCTCCAACCACCTCCTCCAACTACACCACATACAGTAGACCTCCTTACACAGACCTCCAACCGCCTCCTCGTCCAACTACACCACATACAGCTGACCTCGTTACACAGCCCTCCAACCACCTCCTCGTCCTCCAACTACATCACATACAGCGGACCTCGTTACACAGACCTCCAACCACCTCCTCCAACTACACCACATACAGCAGACCTCGTTACACAGCCCTCCAACCACCTCCTCCTCCTCCAACTACATCACATACAGCGGACCTCGTTACACAGACCTCCAACCACCTCCTCCAACTACACCACATACAGCAGACCTCGTTACACAGACCTCCAACCACCTCCTCCAACTACACCACATACAGCGGACCTCGTTACACAGACCTCCAACCACCTCCTCCTCCAACTACACCACATACAGCTGACCTCGTTACACAGCCTTCCAACCACCTCCTCCTCCTCCAACTACATCACATACAGCTGACCTCGTTACACAGACCTCCAACCACCTCCTCCTCCTCCAACTACACCACATACAGCTGACCTCGTTACACAGACCTCCAACCACCTCCTCCTCCTCCAACTACATCACATACAGCTGACCTCGTTACACAGCCCTCCAACCACCTCCTCCTCCTCCAACTACATCACATACAGCTGACCTCGTTACACAGACCTCCAACCACCTCCTCCTCCTCCAACTACATCACATACAGCTGACCTCGTTACACAGACCTCCAACCACCTCCAACCACCTCCAACTACACCACATACAGCGGACCTCGTTACACAGACCTCCAACCACCTCCTCCTCCTCCAACTACACCACATACAGCTGACCTCGTTACACAGCCCTCCAACCACCTCCTCCTCCTCCAACTACACCACATACAGCTGACATCGTTACACAGACCTCCAACCACCTCCTCCTCCTCCAACTACATCACATACAGCTGACCTCGTTACACAGACCTCCAACCACCTCCTCCTCCTCCAACTACATCACATACAGCAGACCTCGTTACACAGACCTCCAACCACCTCCTCCAACTACACCACATACAGCGGACCTCGTTACACAGCCCTCCAACCACCTCCTCCTCCTCCAACTACATCACATACAGCGGACCTCGTTACACAGACCTCCAACCACCTCCTCCTCCAACTACACCACATACAGCAGACCTCGTTACACAGACCTCCAACCACCTCCTCCTCCAACTACACCATATACAGCAGACCTCGTTACACAGACCTCCAACTACACCACATACAGCTGACCTCGTTACACAGACCTCCAACCACCTCCTCCTCCTCCAACTACACCACATACAGCAGACCTCGTTACACAGACCTCCAACTACACCACATACAGCTGACCTCGTTACACAGACCTCCAACCACCTCCTCCTCCTCCAACTACACCACATACAGCAGACCTCGTTACACAGACCTCCAACTACACCACATACAGCTGATCTCGTTACACAGACCTCCAACCACCTCCTCCTCCTCCAACTACACCACATACAGCAGACCTCGTTACACAGACCTCCAACCACCCCCTCCTCCTCCAACTACACCACATACAGCAGACCTCGTTACACAGACCTCCAACTACAGCACATACAGCAGACCTCGTTACACAGACCTCCAACCACCTCCTCCTCCAACTACACCACATACAGCGAACCTCCCACCACCTTCTCCTTCTCCCTACAGCACAGAGCTTCTCCTCCTCCCTACAACTCCTATTTTACACTACAGAACATAGAAAGCACACCATTCCTACTGCCCAGAAGGCTGCCATCCATCTGCAGTCATTCTGTCCTGCCTGTCCCTCTGCAAATGAAGAGAGAGGGTGATGATGACTGTGATGTCAGGATGACCAGACAGCCAGGCTCCATCTCTGCTCTGAATGAAGGAGTGGGAGACTAATTTATCTGCCTTTCTGCTCTGTTATATCCTATCAAGGCAGGCTACTATGCTGTGTATCTACTCTGTTATATCCTATCAAGGCCGACTACTATGTTGTGTATCTACTCTGTTATACCCTATCAAGACAGGCTACTCTCTTGTGTTTCTGCTCTGTTATACCCTATCCAGACAGGCTACTATGTTGTGTATCTACTCTGTTATACCCTATCAAGACAGGCTACTCTCTTGTGTTTCTGCTCTGTTATACCCTATCCAGACAGGCTACTATGTTGTGTTTCTGCTCTGTTATATCCTATCAAGACAGGCTACTCTCTTGTGTATCTACTCTGTTATATCCTATCCAGACAGGCTACTATGTTGTGTTTCTGCTCTGCCTTGAAGGCAGTGGATTTGATATCTCATACTCTGCTCTCATACTGCAATGTCTTTGCTCATCCACCCCCTGCAAACTAATAGACAACCAGTCCTATTAACCACATCACCACATGGCTAGGCTATTTCCTTCTGTGCTAGTTTTGTCTGGTAAAAGCTTTGGGATGCGCAGAGCAGCTATTGTCTATTGGTGAAAAGCTGTGAGCCCATGTGTGCTCTTAAAATCATCTCTACATGCTCAATAACAGCGCTGCCGGCAGGCGGACAGACAGACAGGCAGATAGGCAAGCAGGCAGGCAGACAGACAGGCAGATAGGCAGACAGGCAGGCAGATAGGCAGGCAGGTAGACAGGCAGGCAGATAGGCAGACAGGCAGGAAGACAGACAGACAGACAGACAGACAGACAGACAGACAGACAGACAGACAGACAGACAGACAGACAGACAGGCAGGCAAGCAGACAGGCAGGCAGGCAGGCAGATAGTCAGGCAAATAGGCAGGCAGATAGGCAGATAGGCAGGCAGGTAGACAGGCAGGCAGATAGGCAGGCAGACAGACAGACAGGCAGATTGTCAGGCAGATAGACAGACAGGCAGATAGGCAGACAGGCAGGCAGATAGGCAGGCAGGTAGACAGGCAGGCAGATAGGCAGGCAGGTAGACAGGCAGGCAGATAGGCAGATAGGCAGGCAGACAGACAGACAGACAGGCAGATTGTCAGGCAGATAGACAGACAGGCAGATAGGCAGACAGGCAGGCAGATAGGCAGGCAGACAGACAGACAGGCAGATTGTCAGGCAGATAGACAGACAGGCAGATAGGCAGACAGGCAGGCAGATAGGCAGGCAGGCAGGCTCACATATCAAATGAATTTAGCACAGGTGTCTTTATTCTACTGGTCTGTACTGGGCTGAGTTAGACTTGTTTATTCAGTATTACAGGCCCTCTTGGTCTGTCATGGTCACTCCCATTATTGTCTCCTTCTTTACCGCAAAGCATCTAACTAGTCCGTCCTTTCTCTCTCTTTTGTTCTTCCTGTTTCTGACAGGAAGTGCCCTCATTCAAAAGCCTTGATGTGTCGTTGCAGACGTGTCACTCCTGATTACTCACCAGAGCAGGGCTCTGTCTCTCCTTTAATCCCTCCACACACTCCCTCACTCCCTTTCTTCCCTCCCTCCATTTCTGACATGGCGGCTTTCGCATTTAGAGAGACAGGCACACCGATTGGGGATGCTATAGGCTCAGAGAGAGAGAGAGAGAGAGAGAGAGAGAGAGAGAGAGAATCTTCCCTCTGCAGGGGCCTTAGATGATGAGATGGCCTCATTCTGTGGCGCTGCCAGGGTGGGGCCCTTAACTGGAGCTCCCGTCCTCTGTCTGGTTTGCCCAGTGGGGCTGTGTGAGCCGGTGGCGTTGATGGGAGTCTGGCTGGCTTTATTTCCAGCCAGTCAGCGGGACCGCAGACAGACACAGACTGACTCAGCCTGAAATAGAGCTTGGATGGAGACTTGCCCTTTATCCCATAATGAGGAGACTTATAAACCCAGTGTCTTAAGGCAGGGAATTGTACAGTGTTAGGGCAGAGGTTAGCTTTTACATCACCTTAAAAATCTCCAAGCTGCTTTTCAGATTATCATCATAAATTGGGTAGTCACCTCCTCTTTTGGCACCAACAGCTTAATCTGCTGCATAGTGAAGAGCAGAGGCAGAGTATCCAACTCCTATTGAGGTTTCTGGACCTTTCTGGATGTAATGTGCTCTTTGGCAATGGAGAAGATGAAGCAAGGTCTCCTGAGATGGAGTAAGTGAATAGGGATTAAGAGATGGGTTATCGTGACGTTGTGGAACGTTCTGATTTCACTATTGAAAGATTGGGTACATTGTTAATACAATGATATACAGTTACAGTAGTGAAATTGCAGATGAACCCATGACAGACACAACAATAGGTCAGTCTGTGTCACACATGGAATGTATGAATTATTCCAGGGCTATGACAGGGCAATGTTGGAGCTCATCTCCACAAAGACTCCCATCTCTGCATGTCCATATTTAATTCAGGCCTTTCAGCTGCTCAACTGTACAGGCTGATGATAGAATGAGCCTTTCCAGAGGGATTAGTCGCCCTCTCATCAGCCGGCACCCTAATTTCTCTTCCTTTGTTGGGGTGCAGGCTGTACTAAATGGGATAAAGGACCTTGGCCGGACACAGTGGGAAGGAGTGGATTTTGTGTGGCTGGCAGGTGCAGTGGAGTGCAGACGGAGTGACAGTGGGGTTTTGAGTAGTGTGTGTGTGTGGGTGTGTGTCTGTGAGTAAGTGTGTGCTTGTGCGCATCTGTATGAGTAAGTGTGT